>NC_088301.1:41401115-41684028 GCF_032854445.1 Liolophura sinensis | reverse complement strand
ACACAATTGTACAGTTTTTTTGCCCCCCCCCCCCAAAAAAAAAGGTATATACATTGCCGATGTCCGTTCAAGGATGGCTCGGATTCAATGTCCGTGTAAATCAATGGCTGTAGGTCTTTTTAAATTCCAAATGATCCCACATTGCCAAGAAAACAGAGTGGATGGATTGGCAGAATGTACCTTAGCTATTTTCCATTCTCCAACCACGTAATAATTTTGATTGAGGTCTGTATTTTCAAGCTGTTCAAGCAAAGAAGGGCTCTCTGGAGTTTTTATAAACATGAGAGTGACTTGGTCTGACCGTAGTCACTTGGCAGAAAAACAAGTCCAAAGTTATAAACTGTCCTTTGCCGACCTGTATCTCGGATACGATCTGTATCTCGAACATCGATTGATTAATAGGCCTACATTACTTGTATCCGAAAATAATTTTACAAAGTACATCGAGTGGAAGACTTCACTCAGTTTACATTAACAAATTATAATAAAAAAGATAGAATGTATATGTCAGTACGTTATTTATTTATTTATTTATTCGATTACTGTTTTACGCCGCTCTCAAGAATATTTCACTTATACGACAGCGGCCAATATTATGGTGGGATGAAACTGGGCAGAGCCCAGAGGAAACCCACGACCATCCGCAAGGTGCTGGAAGACATTCCCACGTCCCAGTACGTTCTTGGCTAAATGGATATAGACATACTGGTCATATGTATGTGACATCCACATTTACGTGACATCCACATTTATTCGGGCGCATTCGTTTCCCTGAATTACATGGAAACTATAAACAAAACAATATATAGCCAAAATACAAGATGAGAGATTTATACATTGATATCAAAACTTTTAATATAACAATGTATATACATTGGAACATTGAAAGCAGTAGGCGTGCTTTCTCGGATGACATAAATCATCACAGCATACATTCTTTAAATCTTTCACATGGACCGAGATCTATAAACATATGTATTTTTGCGTCATCCATGCAGTATTGCGCCTCCTTCCTTCCGATTCAAAATGGCCGATTAAATAAATAAAAGTCTTCGGAAAACAGTGTCTGGAATCTTCCACTTCTGGCATTTATGGAAATAAATTAGTAACATCTTGGAGAAACGACAAGCATCAATTTACTTCATCATCCCATCCAAGTTGCAGCTGAATTTTCGGCATGTGCACTGAACAGGGGTGTCGAAGCTCATCATCGTCATATCAGGAGCCACTTGATCTGAGCCATCAATCGCGTAACAAAAGACCATAGCTGTGTTCATGACGAAAGATTCTGCGGAACAGTAGTACTTCTCGTAGTAGGGGAAGCCGTTTTCCTTATCACATTCCGCACTGTAAAGGAAAGGAGATGAAATAACAATTAGTTTCCATACATCTCACTATCTGTGTGCACATACAGATTTAGGCTACCACGGGTAGCATGGACAAACACGTGTTTATCGGTACCGATTAGGCAAACCTTTTGATGATTAAGGAAAGTGTTCACTATCTGCGAATAGGTGACCACTTGCAGGTTTAAACAAATTAACAATTGATGTCATTAAATCATAGCCGTGGGGCGAGTGTGTGATTCAATACATACATGACAAAATATAAAAGAAGATAACACTTCATTTGCATGTATACCTAATCCTTCACTGCAGGATGAGTCTCAAAGGAATCAATACTTGTCTTGAAAATAAGCTAGTCTTGAAATTAAGCTAGGCTAGATATGTTTGTCAGAAAGCGTGATGAATCGAGTTCAGTACTTACTTGGAGCACTGGGTGTAGGGCACTTCTTGGCCCTCAATTATGCGGCAAAAGGCACCGTCCTCTCGGAACATGCCAATGGCGAATGTCTCGAACGATTCACACATAGGCTTGTGTACCATTGGGGCATCGTATTTTCTGCCAGGTGGCCTGTTAGTAAGGAGAGTGATATGCAACCTCAGAAACTGGTTTCATATTAAATCAACTGGTATGCTTAGAATATCGTTTTCAGCCTTACAAGTAAGACCTGAGTGGATACTAAAAACGTTGGACTGACTCTTATTATTCTAAAATAGAAACGTAGACCTTTTGCTTATACCACAAGTCTTGTAGATAAGTTCCTTATCTCGAATGATTACCAAAACGTAAAAAACGGAAAGGTTTATGAAAGATTTTGAGTTCCAGTAGTTGACAACTGGAATGTCTTGTCATCGCCGGTTTTGATTTTTGAATTCCAAATGCTTTGATTTCACTAACTATAGTTCCGGTGTTATTGGTTTTTTTACTAATCTAGATAAGGAGTTTATATCTGGAGCTAGTATGAATGAAGGTAATTTCACAACTCTATTCAGATGACGAAATTCTGAAAATACGGAAACACCGTGTGTGGTTAAATGCGCTAACTAGTTAAGTTTGTAGAAGCTGAACCGTTGATATGATATACCGTAAGCCTACATGAACTATTCATGTAGGGTCAACGTCACAGCTAAGATTTGAACAGTTAAAATTTACAGATACTCTTTAACTCATGCTGCTGTGATTTAGTTATTTAATATCTAATTTAAACTAAAAAATACATCAGGTATAGTATTTCGGAGGAAGACTTACCTGGTTTGGGCGGGAATTCTTGAGGGGTTTTGTCCGGGATGGGCTCGATGAGATGCGTTGGCGATAATTCCCAGGCTTCGAACAAAGTCACGTGCAGCAGAATCTCTGGCGAGGGCATCTTGAATTTGTTCTCTGTGTGAGGAAAAATCACATAATGTCATATTTGTATGAACTGATCATCAGCATTTCGTCTCATATAGGACATAATTAAATGTGTATGAAAACGAGGAAACCTGTCATAACAAATAAGGGTCAGTATGATGGTCATGCTAGTATGATAGTATATAAATACAGACACTTTTTGCTGATTCAGTTTAGATTATGATATAAATATAAAGCAAAACATAGCTTTTCTGCTACAGAAGTTCTGCAACAGCATCTTAAAAATGAAATTAGATGCCAATAAGTTGTCAAATGCATAGTTACAACGCTTCCTGCAGAGCTAAGGGCTGTCGATCCCTACCTAGGGTATGCGAATCTGGCTTGATTTTCGACAGTGTCCAGGACAATATTGGGATTCTCTCTTGATTCAGGTTGGCTTAGATCACAGTATGTCATAACTTCAGCATAACTCACACACAGGTGGACTCCCAGGAGAAGCACAACATGTAAATATCCCATCTGAAAATCATAAATCATGTGTAAGGTATTAAATCTGAAGATCGTTCACAACGTTCATATATTGGATCAAAGCATTAAAAAAAAACGTATATGATTTAAGCACTTCACAATTAGTAGTCTAACATAAGTATTAAGCTTAAGAAGCTACTTGAACCTGTAGTAACAGGGACAGACTTTTGGTGGATTTGCAGTCTGATTTGAAACAGGATGAAATGAAAACGCTTGATGGCTTGGTAAAATTCTCATACATACCGTGATTTCAAGTAGTGATCTCTTTTGAACAGCTCCTATAGTTTGATATGGTGTTTGGATGCACAGCTTCGGCTATTTGTAGGAAGACGGCGGAGTGGGTGGAGTCATACGATGTGAGTGACAACCATTCACCGAGAAACACAAATGAGAGGTAGCCACGTAAAAAAATGCTGCCGTGGGGCTCGAGCATGAAGTGGAACGAATTTCACATTTTTTTTTATCATGAGCTATCATGCATGTGTATACGAAGAGGAGAAATACTGAGGACACAGCATTTCAGAAAGTCAGCAGAACTGGCTCTATCATGTGACGTGAAGATTTCAGCAGCCAGTAGGTTCAGCTTATCGTCACCGTGGAAATCACACGGGCGTGACCAGTGAGTTTACTCAATGGCCCGCATAGGGGTTACGATATACTGCAGTTGTCCAATGATCATGCGAAACAATCTCTTTTTTAATCATGTCAGCCATTACCTCGGGCAAGACTAGAGCTAGAACATTTGGCAAAATATACGCACACACACATTCATATACTCATCACAAATTATTCATTTGAAAAAAATAAAATTTTGTGTGATTCTAGCTCCCACATTATCGAGTCATTTCTAGATGTTTCAAATAAGTCCTATTTCAACAGTACGGCAATGTTCCATTTATACAAATGCAATGAATACATATAAATTAGTGATTTAACTATCCAAAAATGATTTTTTTGGAGACCACACTTATCTATACATATTCTCTAGATTGAGTTAAATATGTTTCTACATAATATTTGGCATAATATACAGGAAGATTGCTTCTCTTTGGAGAACATTTTGTTTGTCTTCAGTATTATTACTGTAGCATACAGTATATGTTTAATTTCTTTAAATTCCGGAATATCTTTTTATCTATTTATACTCTTCGTTGTAATCGTCACCACGGTGTGCGGCTGAAATATTTCTCATCTAGCTGAAACTATTCATTCATGGAATCGTTCGTCAATAATGTTACATTATTATATTATATTACTTCGTCTTGAACATGCCACCATATTTTTCATCAGTGTCACTGGTTCTGGTGCCTCTGTGACAATAAGCGATCGACGACTCTCATGCGGCCATTTGTGCAGAATAACGTTTGTTTTGAAGACCATGCAAGTGTCTAAAGTAAAATGTAAAAAACGCATGGTAGAAGGAATGCCTAGAATCATTTGGCGGTGTAAAACTATAAAAAAGTAAAGTTACCGACATACTGCTGTGTTGTATCCAGCTTTCAACTTGGTAAATTGACAGCTGTATTCGGATGCTATAAATCGATTTGTTTTTCATCGAAAATCTGTGGTTGTCGAGACAAACCAGGTTTTGGACCGACTGTCAAGTAACCCTACAACAATTACTGTTGAAGAAATATCTGTACTTGACAGTCGGGCGAAAATAACTATAGAATTCATTACAGAGCTTCTAAATTCCCGAACCAATACATAGGGTGCATATCTGTCCGTTACATGCGAAGAAGTCCGACAGTATATAACCTGGCAAAGGACGATGTTTTACCCAGGACATTCCGGTTTCTTCCATCTATATATAAAGACCGCCATTGTATAATTGAAAAAACGCCTGAGTACGATGCTAAATAACAATCAAACCAAAATCTGTAGAAATATTATCTAAAATTCTGTGCTTCGAAAGACGATCGTATAGGTGAAGTTGATTGACACTATATATGACGACCACAATTGTTATTGATACACACACGTTCTCGTGGCAGTTACTTCGCCTACCATCGCTTAGTAGACTGTGGTTCAGGGGCTGATTCCACAAAACCATTCCTGTTAAAATTAAAACTGTGTCCGCCTCATCAATGTTGTCTTGAGATAAACGTGTCCGAATTTCCATTTCCAGTTCCAAAAACCAAGCATCGCAAAGAGAATTTATATTCTGACTTCATAAAGTCATAAACGGCTTCATGTTATCGGTCTAGACCTTGATATTAATTTCCTTACTATTCTATATGCTTGAGGTTATGGTTTAAAACGTGTTCGGATTGACAACAACAACAACAACAAAAACAGCCATGTAAATACTGACATATATGTCATGTATAATCATCGTTAAACTGTGCCTTTTCATTTCCCTTATACACAAATGTTTCATACGATTACATGCAATAGTTTGAAACTATATGCATTTTTCGATCTTTCAGGCTTTGCTTTTGAAACGCTGTTAATGCTTTACTCGCAGAACTGGGGTTCCATTTTTCATTCATTGTTATAAGTAGTGATATAAGTTATTTAGAGTGTATTGAAAATTATCCTCTGTATATACTTTTCATAAATTCTATAGTTTATTTCAGAGGATTTCGTGATATTCTACCTTGCATGGTATATTCCTTGGTGTAAGTTCTACAGTTATATGGCATTACTCGTATATAGGAACTATTAGCTCAGAACTCGGTTGGTTGTTCCCTGCTTACCATCCTCATTAGGCCTAAGTATTTCTGAAAGTTAAGGTGGGAAGAATGAAACAGATCTCAGATCTAAGGAACTATACATATATAAGGATAAGACGTGGCCATCTTTATTGATCATTTAGGATGCGATTATATTTCTCTATAACATTTTATAATTTTCAACATAGTAATTTTTAAAAAAAATTAAGTTGTTTATCGTGATGTGAAATTTATTTTCATGTCTGATGAAATGTAAAATGATTTTATTTGTTGTTTAGTCTAATTTTATTCAGTATCACCTTCATTGGCACTCGGTTTAAGTTTTGACCGCTTCAGTGGACTAGTGGTTAGACTATCCGTCTCAGAATGGAGAGACCTGGGATCAAACCCCAGTCGGGTCATACAGAAGACTTTAAAAATGGTAATTCTTGCTGCCTCGCTTTTTGCCCTTCATAGAGAGGCAAGAACAAGGAAACATGCTGGACAAGTTGGCCTGTTGTCAGTGTAATGTGACTGGGTGGGTTCTCATATCTGGTGTCGGCATGATACTTCAGTGATGACAGCGCATTGATGGCTTGGACTCACCCTGCCACAGGAAGACACAGTACATGCACACACCGAGTATGTCGTAAAACCCCTAGCATACATATATACATACAGCTTCAGATTTCTGTAAAATTTGTTTCCATAATATACTTTAACAGAAATTATTTAGTAGCCATTCCATAAAGAAATACAATCGGGATTAATAAAGCACTGCATAAATGTCGATAATAGTCGTGACGTTATACATGGTGGAGGGCAAGGGAAGAGCAATGTATTTTTCAATAAGTTTTATAGAAAGAATAACACAATATGTACACTTTTGGATTAAACTATTTGTTTATTGTTCGTAATTCAAATCTCATAAAAAGACGTTCCAAATCGATATTCACACAACACATTCCAGATTATTTATTAACATCGTGATATTTCACACAATAAATGCAAGACAGACTCATAAAGTTATGCACAATTGTTTAGCCTATTCAACTTTTCTTAATATTATATTTCAGAATATAATGATATTGAAATGAATTAGCGTTAAATGTTGGCTGTTTTATTGTGTTTTATTATGAGATCTTTGATCAGTTTAGCGGAGCACTACATAAGACTTATAGCAAAACGGTAAAATAGAGATAATGTTTTGAAAATTTAAAAACTTAATGTGACAGTAGAATATTGTTTAATAATTCTATAATTTTTGTTGCGTTGCAAAACAGCATTTTCCTTTGCACTTTCTCAGCGAGAAATGATCTAGACAAATATATTTTGCAAGGCAATGTTGCTCGAGGCGTGGGGTGTGCTAGATACATTTGCTCATGTGGGTAAAAGACGTGTTCAGCGCATGCTGACCGATAAGTTTTTGATACGTCAGCATCTAGCAGTTTTCTGCTGATCAGTTTAAAAAAAAAAAGCAATTGCTGATTTGAGTCAAATCTAGAATATCTTTCTTCTGGCGATGACGTTTATCGGTTCTAGCAAACGTCATCAGGAGTAAAGCTAGACAATTCATGGTTGACTGCTCATGCGTTACATTAATGATTTTTGTGCTGTTTCATGTGTTCTAGATAAAAGTATTTTCATTTTGCTATATGTCAAGACTAAATTTACCCTCGCTACGTAATATACCTGCCATATAATTTCCCTTCATTATACGCACCAATGTTTTTGTATAATCTTCAGTTATTATGTTCAAGAATTATTTTCGAATATATGCCTGTGACGTTCTAATTACACTGGTGTACTTGGGATTCATGCACACATAATGTCTTACTATTGTTTGTTAGATCAACAGCTCAACGATCAAATGAAAAGGGGTCAACCATGTCCGTATCCTTTGTCTCAATAGTTGAGAGAAAATTCAAAATTCTTGCGGAAAGAAACTTAATTGGGCCTATATAGAATCTACGTACGCTACTAAAGATTATATATTCCACAAATGTCGATATATCTACCATATGAATAGTTCCTCCCTTCCCCCAACCTTTCAACTCATGTCATTTTAAGTACTGTTTTAAATGAACTGTTTTTAAGAAATTTAATCTATCTGTAGATGTCTGTGTAGTGGATTTGCTTGTGATTAGGGAAGAAAAGTAGGTCGGGGAAAATAAAAAAACATATAACGTATAACGTCATACATACAGCCAGTAAGAAATAGGCCCACATCCTGATGCGATTTAAAAAGGGAACGCTTACAAAGGCAGAACTTTTTTTTCTTCTTTAATTCAGTTTTTATCGGGTTGTGTCTATCGCCTAAGGCCAAACGAAGACGATATGCTGACTGGGTTTGGCTGAATCGAGGTTTTCGTCCGCCATTCAGCAGCCAGGATCCAATCCATTGGCCCACGGTCATAATTGGCCGCTCAGCCAACCCTACCAATGCTGGCTCCTCCCCTCTGCGAGATAAACTGTATAAAAGGGAAGTTTTCATCCCTACCCAGATATACACTGACGACCAGAACAACAAAATGGCTTCACTGGTAAGGCGTATTTAATATTTGCCAAGTGATGAATGTTTTGATGTTCATACTCTGAATATATACACTGAGGATTTTTACCTTTCATAAACTGAACAGGAGACATTCACTGGCGCCTGTTTATAAGAATCCTGTCAAATCGAGATGTTTTCAAAACTTTCATCCGTGGGCGTGTTGACAATGCTGACCACAAACTGTTTATTCTCTTTCAGAGCACAGCATGCGTTGCTATCCTGTTTCTTGGACTCGCAGTCGAGTTCGGCTCCTGTAACTTCCGGCCAAACGTGGTTAATGTTCGACCTGGATCATTCGGGAAAAGTCTTCCATCAAGACCAGCGATAGACCCTAAAGCTCTCGCCGCTGCTAAACAGAGGTTTGCAGGGGGTTTTAACTTCTCCCCATACCCATGTAATCTGGCGAGGATTGAACCATACAGAGATCCTTCTATCAAAAAGACTTCGATACCCGGTAGGAGATCCTCCAGCGTTCCTAGGTAAGTGTTTATGTACAGTATAACCATCAGTACGGAATAATGCATACATACACGATTTTGTTCCAACACAACACATGACCGTTGTATGGTATTTATATAGTGTAGCAAATTATTTGCCGACGTTGTGACAACTGAAAGCCAAAGCATTCCACAATGTTTATATCTTTCTAAAATGTTTCATATACGCACAAGGTCCCAATAATTGCCATGCTATAACTTTCGCTTAATATCTTTCACATTTCAGTGCCATTTTGAATATGGCCATGAAGCGCGCTTCTAACAAGAGAAGCCCGGAGGCGCAAGCTGCCAAGGTTCTAATGGACAATTCTAGGAAAATTCAGGCTAGTCAGATGAAGACATTGTCTGCTGCCCGGAACCGAACCAAAAGGTGAGTAAAATTTCAAATGTAACGACATGATAGAATCATCCCATTTCATAAAGTTTTCTTTAAGGAAATTATGGTATAGGAAACGAGTGTGGTCTCTAGGTTTATTTAGTGATTCATTTATTACATAGTCCACCGCTTATTTCTTCATATAATAAAAACTTGATACTGACGATGTTATGAGTTTAGTATAGATTTATATTTCATAATGATAACTTGTATATTTGCAGACAAGCCCCTGAAATGGTATACTTATCTGATACTGTCGTAACCGAAATGTGCTCAGCACAGGAAAAACGGATCATCTCAGTTATCAACCAAGGTACAGAGTGCTACACTATTCTGCCACAGGAAGTCCAAATGTTCGAATGTGCCTCGTAAGTACACTCTAATTGCATCTATAACTTCCGTATAATAAGCGTCTCATTATCTCATTATATACAAACTCCAAATATAGCTTTTGGTAAAGATTCTTCGTTATCTTGAGGCATGTAGCTAGAGATCATAAAACATGTCATAATCAGGTCATCAAACAGTATACATCCTTTAGAAATCCGGTACTTTAACTGACCAGCTGAACATAACTCTCAAACTGGATATAGACTAAAGATAAATACCTATCTGATATCAAACCAGAGTAGAAGTTCTAAATGATGTTTAATATGTTATACTCTTTTTTTACAGGCCTTTCGTGAGAGGACTAAGCAATCCTTTCCCCTTCATGCAGAAGTTTTATTGTGAGCCCAGCGATTACTTGGAAACAGCCTGGTACGTGATCTGTGGAAACCTAGCTAGACCAGAAATCCGTGTACATTCCGCCTTTGTCCCGATTAACTGCGGCTGTTCGTCATACCAGTGCAACTTTGAGCCCTACCAATCCAACGCCCCTCTCGATTTCTAAATAAACTCTTCTAACTTATTTATATATACTGTAAACTATTGTCTGTTAGCCGAGGTGGCTGACTTGCACCAAACTTGCAAATGGAACGCAAATCGATCTGCGATGACTTTGTGTGCTCCTTGGATATGACGCGCACCTGCCTGTTGCATGAATGTGTATGTACAGTTTGGGAATATTTTTGTTCATTAATTGTCATGTGTGAATATGGAGCCATACTAAATTAAATATTTTTATTGTCTAAAATGAAAACCAATGACTTTGTCTCTATTTGGTAAATATATCTGATATTGGATAATGGTTCAATGGAATTATCCAATTGCAAAATAATCTTATTACCGCTATAGGCACCAGTGCGCGCCTTCATGCTCCGGCTGCTTTAGTCCTAATAGTATATCGTTAATATATATATATATATATATATATATATATATATATATATATATATATATATCAATGTAGGCCTATAGATGGTGCCACTTCTACAAAGTTACTGCTGACTGTAACTATCACGGTAACATATTTCCTTACCATGAGCTGTTATGATTGTTGTTTGTTTGCTTGAGTGTTCTTTAACACCGTACTCAAGAATGTTTTCACTTATACCACGGAAGCTCTCCTTGGAAGTGTGTTCGGTGAGCCACTAGCCTTTGACAAGTTTCTGAGGTAACGAACTGAGGTAAAGAAATGCACACGGCATTGACAAAACGTTAAACTGCCCAATGACCAACAGTCACACAATCATCGTCGACTGCTTATGGTCACCAGATCTGGGGAACGTAAAAAATTACCTGTTACGGCCGGCTTTAAACCTGGACCTTTCTGTTTGAACGAATGAAAGGCACCTAACTTCAACTGCTAGACAACGCTCGTACTTCAATGTCGGATACAACCAACTTTGCCTACTATATTACTTTATAAGACAGAGTCCAAAGATGCTCCATTTAACTGATTATTCGTGCTTTGGAATGTGTTTGGAATGATTTATCAGTGATGTGTAAGGACTCTTGTACCGATGTTTTTATTTCTTACACTTCTTGTGTCGTATCACTAAGGTCACGGAAAGCAAAAGGTATCACCAAAATATATTACATAAGGAGTGTGCTTTAATTAATCATATCTTAGAATGTCAAGTCCAGATACTGTATATCATGTGACGATTTCAACCAACGTCACAAGTTATTACTGCGAAAATTGGTGTCAAGATTATTCCCTCAAATGCCTTCATTTTACTAGTTTCTTCAGTTTTACAATGAGTATAATTCTACTGTAGGGGAAAGTGGGGCAAAATGGACCCTCGGGGCAAAATGGGACAGTTCTCAGAAACGCATAATACTGGTGCTGTCACCTATGATGTCGCGTCCAGAATCAGAACGAGGCCGATTTACAACAACAAGGTCGTCATTAAAAGCTCACGTGGACATGAAGTCATTTTAGCGGGAGTTTATGAATTTTGACCCGTTTGATCTAAGGTAAGCATGTTTTTAAGCTCGGTATGAGCATAACTTATCCTAAGAAATACTACCTTAAACATATCCATTTGAAACTTTGCATAATTAGCTCCCACAAACAAGTAAATAATGTGAACTCAGCAACGAGTTTTAGCCCGTGATGGCGATGATTCAATTTTAACAGTTGGGGGCAAAATGGGACACACTGGAATGGGGCAAAATGGGACATGTGGACCATTTTGCCCCACACTGTGTCCCGTTTTGCCCCATATAATAATCTGCATTATTTTACAGTATAACTCAAACTAGTTCGAGGCTTTATTAAAGTTATAATACTTAACGTTTATTTGGGATTTATAAGGATGCTTTACACCCTACATCAACCTAACTATATTTAGGTAAGTTCTTCAAACAAAGGATATATTCACAACATGGTTCCAGCACTTTATTTGAGCTTCTGGCGCTTCCAAAGACAACCGAGTTCTACTCATTCTGGATGGACATGCAACTCACACTAGAAACATACAAGTGATTGATTTGGCCATAGAGAATGGCGTGGAAATACTATGTGTACCACCACACTGCTCCCATAAAATGCAACCATTAGATGTGAGTTTCATGAAGCCACTATCAACCTATTACGACCAGGAGTTAGAGAAATGGCTGCGAAACAACCCCGGTCGAGTGATTACCACCTTCCAACTTGCTGATCTCTTTGGCCGAGCCTATGTCAAAGCAGTCACAGCTGTGGTTGGATATTTTCCAACCACACGAGTTTGCTGCCGCAGAACCTACAGATGTTCCAAATCCAAACTCCCAAACGGTCAACCCATTGATTCATTTAGATGATCATGGCATCCAAACAGATGCAATTGTTGATGAGCCAACATCTGACAGACAAGGGGAGTCCGTTTCAGGCGTGAGCGCAATCCAGGAAGCTTTGGTTGAGCCGCAGCCGTCAACATCTGGCATACATGCCGAGGAGACTATTTTACATGTCTACTACCCACGATCCCGGAAGCTTCAGAAACCGAAAGTCCGAAAATCCAACCTGTTCTATTTCTCCGCCACTGTCTACGCCTGTGTCGTCTTCCACCAGTAAGTCCTCGGAAGGTAATTCAGTTCCGCCAGGCTACATGTCACCATTTGACATTTCACCCCCACCCAGAGTCACCGTCAGGCAAACTCGGAAGTCAAATGTCCGCCGTGGCAAGGCAGCTATTCTCACCAGCAGCCCGTACAAATCCTCACTTCTTGGTGATAAAGTACAGCCTCTCAGGGCAACATCTAGTTCACGACATGAAGTCGTCCGCAAAGCACAAACATCAACCCAAGGTAAAGGAAAGCATAGGCCTACACGAAACCACCTTCCAAAATCAGTGATTGTGTCTAAAGTTGCCAAAACCCCTGAAGCTGCAGATGTAACGCACCCTTCGCTCGAAACTGATGAAGCCGATACAGAATGTATCTATTGTTCTGAACTGTGGAGCAAAGGCACCGATGGAATGATCCAGTGTACAACATGTTTACTGTGGGCACACCCAACTTGCGCTGGCATAGATGATGACGATGATGCTTTTATTTGCGAACTGTGTAACTAACCAATGAAACTGTAAACAATACTGTATCATCTTGAACGGTGTGTTTTGTTTGAGGTGGCAATACATAGGCCTACAACTACCAAAATTTGTTTGTTGTGTTGAAACACTTATTGCTTCCTTCAATTCATGTACGTTGGGGTAAAATGGGACATGTGGGTCCATTTTGCCCCACCCAGTGGGGCAATATGGGACATACCGAACAGAAAGTATTTTTATTTTCTGTTGGAATAGTCCGCGTATACAAACCAAAAATGATTAAAAAATTACAGATATTAAAACCCTTCATCGCAAACCCTCTGTTTTTACACACCAGCTTTATAATTTAGCTACACACAAGTACATGAAGTTAAGTGTCCCATTTTGCCCCACTTTCCCCTAAGTAAATATGGACAGGCACTGTACTTCATAACTGTCTCTAGCTTCGCTTAACTCGGGGATATGGGCTGTATATTTGTCGTGCAGGATTAAATCACCGCGTTGGATATATGAACAGTTGCAATCAAAGCGCAAGTGAGATACCAGCTGCGATTACCGATAACGCATAAATCAGAATCGTACACGATTTGGATACTGATTTTATTCAGTCGCCTGGAACATTCTAGGTCTTTCCAGCATAACCAGCAATCAAAAAGTGTTGACCGCTTCTCCTCGTATGAATCCGTTTTAATTTCGCACTTAATGCACCATTATAGTTCTTTGGTGGCCTGTGTGGAACATTGTTTTGGGAACTGTCCTACGGATAGTTGACTGGTGTCGTCCATTTTGGTTGACGCCTAGATTCTAGAACTTCTGCATAATCCAAAATTCAGTCAGCATAAATTGGGTCCTTATTTAACACATGTTGCCGGCTAATATCACTGCGAGCAGATCTCAACAATGGCAGGAGATCATCTTACTTTATCTTGGCATGTACACACTGTGAAAGGTCACACTAGACCTGAGCCTGGTTTCTAAAAACTTCAGTAAATTACTGATAACGGTAGTATTTTTTTGCCTGTATGTCGATTATCGAGAACACTATAGTTAAACACTATAGAAAGTGGTATTTGTAGGCCTATTGCTCAGGCGGATCAACAACAACAACAACAAAAAATCTTTGATTAGGCTACTCGCACAACACTCGTATGATGTTCTCTGACGTTAGCTATCTTCAAACCTGTCTTTGAGTGGAGATCAAAATTACGTTGCCAGCTAATAAACAGATAAATTGATATACATAGGCAATTTGTTATCCTCCTAAAATTATACCACCAATTTATTTATTTCATTGATGTTTAACGCCATAATAAAGAAGTTTTCATTTACATAACGCTACCAGTTTCTTAAAGCTACTCAAAGATGTTACACAATTTTGGACAGCAAATGTTCCAGATTCTCTGGTGCCAGTACGTTTTAAAGATCACTTATGGTGGCTTTTGTGCAGTCTTACGTGAAGTTTATTGCAGTTCTTCCACAAATATGGCACATACATTTTGTTAGCTCAGCGGGTGAAAATGTGGGCATAAAACGTGGTAAAAAAAAGATCCACAGTTACCTGGCAAACACCAGAAGTTTACTCCAGTTTCCTTCACACATGGAAGTGTACGCCATTGCGTGAAATTAGCATTCCTGAGCATGGTGTAAACACCAACAATCAATTGTGGTGTATCTATATTGTGAGGGTTGTGGCTTGGAAGCAGACCAGTGAAATATGACTTCAACATAACTGTAGAGAGTGTGATTGAACTATCAGACATCATAGCATCAAACAATCAACATTTTTAAAACTAAGCGAGATTTATTTACATAATTTACAGTATAATGTCCTGAACTTCATGTATCTCTGGTTTATAAAAAATATCACAATAAGAAGACATATAAATATGCATGCAACAAAACTGAAGACAACAACAGCAAAAACAATGTTATTCCCTTTAAATGACGTATCACACATAAGTCACACAAGGAATTGAAAGATGCTTTTGGTAAAACAGTGGAGAGTAAACACTGCAATCTTATTCATAGTTTACCTAACAATGGTGTAAGAATGGTCCTAAAATATAAACACTTACGCCCAGATACATGGATTGTAGATAAATACTGACAATATGAACAATACTGGCACTGTCTGAGCTTAAACCTCCATGTCTTTACTAACAAAACAGACAATTTGTTGAGCATTTTCTGCTCATAAAGCACAATTTTATATCACAGAACTTGCACTGTCAAAATCATAATCGTCAATTGATAAGCCAACAATTTTTCCCCCAACACTATAAAACTGCACTAACACTTAATGCATGCATACACGTTTGACCTGAATTGTAATCAATTTTCCAAAACGGCTCTTTAAAGAAAAATCTTTGACAAGTTTGCCAAATTTTTGCCATATAACAAATAATGCAGTTTCTATTATGCTGGATAAACCATAACACATGCTCCTTAACATGCAAGTGCTCCTTAAGAGGAATGTTGTGTACATAAGTTTGCTAAGAGAGCTAAGCGAGGCTAGCTCAGGTGCGTCATAAAGCCTGTACAGGTTGGGTCATCTCGGGTTCCTCACAGGCAGACTAGATTTCTATAGGTTTAGGTACAGGCTTGCGAATGTGCCTCATGTTAGAGCCAGCCTCGGTTGGCTTGAATGGAGCATGTTTGCCATAAGGGCGTGGGATGGGCAGCTCCCCATCATCGTCAGGAATATAAGCATTAGGTCGTGGTTCTGCAGTCGTCGTCACTCCACCAGGGGTCTGGTATTGCTCCTCTTCTCCCTCCATCTGTAACCACAACACAATCTATGATTAAACAGATGTAGCACAGTGAGTTGCTATATGCTAATAGACATTCATGAGAGCGAGTCAAAAAAACTCCCAAAAAAACAAAGAACAAAAAAAAAATAAATAAATAACAAGTCTAGAAACAAAATTATTACCCTTATTCAACAGCTCAGCACATGATATTAATAAACTCACTACTAACTAACCCTCTACAAAGATAAGCAAATCTTGTACCTAATGAAACATCAGTTCCCTCTTAGTCTAATTACTTGGATAACATTACCAGCAATTGTCATTCATGATCACTTGTTTTTTACTGAGCAAGATAGCAAAGGGCACTGTTCTTTCATCAGCTTTGCTTTATTAGGACTGCCAAGCTCTACTAGATTTTTTCCTCAGTTAATAAAAGTTACATGACAAAGTTACAAAAGACAGCATTAGAGTACAGGAGAGCTGTGAGACAAATAAATCTGGGACACCTCCGGCTGTCATACCATTAGTCTGAACTCCAAATCTCGGTGATGTTTTTCCTCATCTCTGATATGTCGCATCCATTCCCGATCAATTTCCTCAGAGGGTGGCTCTCCCTTTTCCATGCGAATGTATGCTTGCTCCAGGTTGTCCTCTTTCTCCCTCAGCTCCTGTTGCAACTTGAGGGCGTTTGCCTGATTCATGGATAGCTCAGACACCAGGGACATCATCTTCCTTGTTACCTCCTTAATCTTGGCCTGCAGGTCATTTACCTGGGTAAAACGGCAACAAAGTGTTATGAAGGGATAATGAGGTTCTCAGAAAACACGTGACCAGATAGCAATAACTATGCAAATAAACAAAAAATCTTTTTCAAGATGTCAACTTCCAAAGAAATATTTCCCTTTTTGTTTTGTAACATAACATATGAATGCCTTATCGAAATAGTAGCAATTATGCTTAAATACATCTGCCAGGTTTAACAACATCAACATCTAAACAGAAGACAAAAAAGACATGCAAGTTGAACTCAAGCTTTCAGCAAGGCAAAGGAAAGTTTACACCACCTACAATTCCAAACCATTTTTTTTCACTTACCTTTTTGGCCAGTGTCAGTGTGTCATCCTTGCCACTCTCTGCCTTCTTCCTCACCCTGTCAGCGATGCGAGTCACTTGCTCAAACACCAAATCTTTCTCCAACAGGTGCTCTTCTTTCTCAGCAAGTCTCATTTCCAGCTACAACAAAGATACATCTCTGTGACTTGAGGCTATCAACTGCACACTCTGATTTGGGCTGAGGTCACCTCACAATGGGTGCATCCCGTGTGCTAGATATCCACCCACCCTTTATTGTGACATTTAATTTGCAGCAAAAGATCAGTTAGATGACATAATATCTTATTTTCCCAACTGTGGCTCTTACTTTGATGGGAAATCAGGGTTTATTAATCATGTTATTTTATAGTTAGTTCAATGTTAATGTTTGCCTCACATTGTTGCATGGAGGAGAAGGGCAAAAGAGTACTGACTTGTTGTAGACGAGCCTGGAGTTGGCCGGGGGTCATATCCTGGCCCTCCAGGAACCGTACACGGTTCTGCTCCAGAGGGTTCTCCAAGTCCTTCTCCAACTCCATCATGCGGTCCTGGCATTGACTCAGCTGAAACATACCCACACAAAACATATGTATTTCACCTAAAAATTATCCCCCAAAACAGTTCAGTTTTAGACGCAAATGAAAAGGTCATACCCACTTTACAAGTAACCCTCAAAAGACCACTGTATAATTAACAGATCTCTCAGTTCTTGCTCATGGAAAGAATTTTAGGTCAAATACAGTACAGTATTCACAAAAACAATCTTGGAAAAACATGTTACTGTTCATATTCCCTGTCAGTCATGTCAGGAGTCAAAATGTTTGATATTTCAAGCTCTTCAAGAGTTATGACCTAGACAAAACTTGAGGCCATCTAACATGTTTTAAAGATTTGAAATGTGTTACATTCCATTTATGGATAAAGTACAATAATTATCTCTAAAAATTATAAATATTTGCATGCTACAAAGTCATCTTTCTGATGATAACTCATTTCCTGGTTTATTTTGAGTTCTTCCAACAATAAGTGAATAACAAAACATTTTGACCAATGCATGTAATATACCAGTTAATTCTACAGAAATAGACCCAAGGTAACATTCAATTTCACCAGATGGCAACATATGCAAATAATTTCCTGAGTGTTTACAAGGTACAGCTTTGCATGTTGTCCAAAGTCAAATAAAATACTGAATTTCTTTTAGAAACAACATCTCCTACATCATAAGAGATGGGCCTTAAAACTGATAACAGGTGACAAGGACATACCTGTCAGTACATTAACGACAGGACGAAACAGAATCATTCTTGGCCTCTGAGATGCCTTACCTGTATCTGAAGAGTAACAAGCTCCTTCTCCTGGTTTCTCTTACTAGGCATGCTCTTCCTTAGGAGATCAATGGACCTCTTTTCCTCTGCAAGTTGAATCTTCAGGAAGCGGATTTCCTCTTCACGAGACTCCAGCTCCACATTGCCATTCCTGACCATCTGGTCTGAAACCCAGACAATTATTCTTAAAATCACAGGACAACCTCACATCACAATCATTGAACAGTTTCAGCGAAATAAGTTGAATGCCTTCAAACAACAGACTGTCACCTGTTCAGCATGAGAGTGTTTAACCATATCATGCAAACTGTATAATGAAGACATGTTACATTATGTCAAGTTACTATACCTTGAATGTTCACTTTTTCATAAAATATGCAAACTTCTTCATTCCTTTCAATCAGATCAATGCCTCTGAAAACAGAAAATAAGGAAAATGGATGATGTGTAATATGTACCATACTTTCCATAATTCCAGTATTTCAGTAAAGTGAAACATATACCTACCTAACAATGCAAAGCAATGACCAACATGTACATCATTAACTTAGAACATTGCTCATACTGAAGACAATTAAAACCTTAATAATTCAAATGTTAAAAGGCTTTTCTGATTAAACAAAATCCAAGGAAATCAGGTTAGAGCTTACATACTCACAGGCGAGACATCACAGAAAGAAACACCGTGAAGTACGATGACATTATAGGCATTAACAGAATGTGTCTGATGAATCAGATGGGTAAGACTATGGCCACAAATCTGCTTGAGGATAAGATTATAGGTTATAGTAGGTCACAGAGGTTGGCTTGTAAAATTCTATTATTTTCCACCTAATCTCCGCATTATACTGGGGTTTTATGAGGGCAGGAAAAGAGGGCAAAGCCTGGGGGAAACCCATGACCATCTGCAGTTTGCTGACAGACAGGAGAGGAAGCCAGACCAATAAAGTCATAAACACTGCTAAAATGTAAAATGTTACATCAGTCGAGCTATTTTCATTGACTGTAACTCAAGTAGTACCGTTTGTTCCTGTGCTGCACAGCCGTTTCGTAGCGCTTGCGTAACTTCATCATCTGCTCCTCAGCTTGGTTGATCATGAGGTTCAGCTTGGCAATGTCCATTTTCTGTTGTTCCCTTTTCTCTCGCATCTCCTCCTCAAGTCGATGTTGCTTAGCCACCTCATTCCTCAGGCTGTCGCGCATCACAATCCCATTCATATGCTTCAATCGCTGTTTTTGCAATTGCCTGTGCAACAGATACGACACACAATATAGTCTAAATTCAGTAGCTTTCACAACTTTAATCAAACCTTCTATTTGAACAAAAAAAATGTCTCAGTAAATTAAAAATAACAACAAAAATAACAGTATGTCTTACTTGTCTTTCAAGGCAACAGCTGTCCGCAAAATTTCAATCTCATTTGCTAATATCTTGATCTTTTCTCTCATTTCAGCTGCTTTCTGTGTGCTTGTTTGTATTAAGTTGACACATTTGTTCCTCTCATTCTTTATGATGTCATACAGCTTAGCAAATTCCTTCAACCTGGAACAAAATAAAATCACAAACAAGGTCAAGAAAATTCAACAATCTCAATCTCCAAATGGAGCAAATCATATTAATGGAGAGACTGATTGGAATTCACAGTTTTTTCACATTTTTGGGAAGGGAGGATGGGAACTCTAAAATATAGGCTATGAACTATATTGTACATGTATATAATTACAGAAGTTTGGAATTTCATCAAAACTCCTGTGCAAAGAGTCTAACCATTATGCTCATCAGATATCATATTAATTCTGCCTTTTAAAACACAAAACTACTGATCGTACTTTATTTGCATTTCTTGAAATTTCTTCTGGTGGTCTTGTATCTGAAGCTGCTTTGTCTTCAAGTCTTCTATAGCTCTGTGATACCTCATCTCTGCTCTCATGAAATCTCTGGCTTTCTGTTCCCTTTCGTCAGCCTGTTACAATAAATATACACATGTTTAGCCCATAAATGTGACCCATAACATGGGACATGTATGTACAGTGATGGTTCGAAATAAAAATTTTTTTTTAACTCTCGCTGAATTTAATGAATTTAATAATACAAAAAGATCACGTTTTGAAAATCCTTTATATATGGTTGTGTAATACTGGAAAAACTCATTAAAGGACTGATTCTTTTTCTTTTATTTTTATCATAGCAGTATTTTTAATACAAAAATTTCAAATTTGGAAAAAAGTTCACCAAGAAATATTTAACTCCAATTAAGCAACAAAATCCTTTTTGTCTGTCTTCTTCAGTGGAATATTATAAATTAAAATACAAGAAAACGACATGCTGGTGATGATGGATGTGACAAAGAAAAGTAAGAAAGTAAGTCATAAAATTTGGTAGGAAATGAGACTGAGGAGAGAGAATATCTCAAGAAGAGATAGTTCAAGGTTGACAGAAAATTGCTGTCCATCTTAAGGCTGTGGTATTTCAACGACAAAACATCAAAAAAAAAAAATTGAAAAAATAACAAAAAAACCATTAAAAATGAAAGAAATAAAAAACCTCATAAAATTGTACAATAAAAATTAAAAATAATTATAGGGCTCTATATAGAACTGCATCTCTAAACCTTTCCTTTCCATGGATGTTGCAGTGTATGTCATCCTTCACTGGATCTATTCTCTTTAAGACACACCTCTGTTCTAACTCTGGTGTAGCTTTCACCCATGGCTAGGGTAATTTGAAGTAAGAACTCGAATGCCAGGTATGTCGCGGGTTGGCTTTAACTCTAGACAAAACAACAACATGTAACCTCTCTCTTGCTTGAGGATATGTTGTTTTTTTTTAAATATCATTTTAATTGCTGACAGATCAAACAATTAATCCCACAGCTTACTCAAGCATATCTTTTAACAAAGCTAAAGCTGACCTAACGTTCTGCTTACTCATGCCACAGTGAAAATATAGTGTGCTTGTATTTATTACTGACAATTAAGAAGAAATGACACTGTTTACAGTACAGTTATCAATAATGCATGAGTGTGTGTCTCTAACAAAAGCTAGAGAAGCACAAAGCTGCAGTATCACTAAACTGCCTGTCTTGCACTTCCAGAATTAAATTTTATAAAAACCACAATAGACACACAAAGTCTTACAAAGCAATATAACAACTGTGACTACATGTACATGTACTAAGAGTATTATCATTAAAATCAATTTATGAATAAAATCAATATGTGTTATTACATGTATTACTCAAACTTAAAGTCTGCCAACTGATTCTTCCTGACAGACTTATGCTGTTGGAAGTGTTCTATTGATTTTGATGTCAGTCAGTTAAGTATCACTAATGTATGAGATGACATTAAGAAGGAAAATATCTAGGAAAAATAAATGGTTCCAAACCATTTTGCTTTTCTCTTACAACTTCATGTACATGTAGTTTTGTAGGGAGAAGAAATTAACAAGCTATAAGTTTATATCATGTATCAATCCAAACTTTGTATTATTTATTTGAATGGTGTATTTGCTGGCTATATGATGGTGGAGAGCATTATGGTGGGAGGAAACCGGGCTCTAGGAAACTTGACCATCCACGGGTTGCTGCAGACGTTCCCATGTACATCCGGAGAAAAAACCACAGAGACAGCATTGGTGGGAGGCTTCTGGGTCATTGCACCGAGCTGGCGTGCTAGCCCCCTCGGCCTCAGAGGCCCCCTTTGGTATTACATAAAGAATCCTTTACTGTAAATATACATATACATGCAGTTTGACTTTTTTAGATTTTCAGTTCCCATTCCTCTTAGCAAAAGTGCATGACCCTATATCACATCCAACATCTGAATAACCAAAGGGGTTAATTTAAAGGGTTAGGTGAGGAGCGGTCGGGCGTGAGGGCTTCGAGGGTGGGGGTGATTATTTGTGTGGATTGTGCATTTGTTCATGTGGGAGTCAACAGGTCGGAGCCTACCTTTATGGCAGCCAATCGGGTCAGCTCCACCACCTCAATCCTCAGGTCACTCTGTTCATACAGAAGGTTCTGCTCTTCTGCTGCACTCGCCTCAAGCTTCACATGCTCCACTGCAGTCAAGGAATTCTATACAGACCAAACCAAAGTGTGTAGGAAAAATAATCAAATTATCTGTAAATGTATTTATATGCACAATATATATATATATACATGCACTGAACAGGATCCAGAAATCAGTCAAGTGTTTTTTTTAACTTAGCAAATCAGTCAAGATTTTTTTATTCTATTTTTTTTTGTCTTACTTTTGGGTCAAATCAACATTAACAATATACAAGTGCATTTATGCATAAAAGACAGATTTACAGCACCATTTAATGGAATATTAGCAGTAGTACTGTCCATCTATTGACAAATAAACAGTATTCACCAAGAAAATTAGTCAACTTTTAATTTCTTTTGCTTGGCAGGTGAATTCATTAATCAATATCACTACATGCATGTAATATAGTTATGGCTCAGTGGTGAAAAAGGTTTTTTTTACAGGAAACTACTACAAATGACTGATGTACATATATGAGTTCATGTGACAGATTCAAGCTCTAACTGAATAGGTGTGGCATTTCATCATGCATCATAAAGCATTTGTAGTGGTGTCCCCTGGGTTCTCCCTGACTTTCTGCATCTAAAAACGTGTAAACCTAACAGTCGTCGTTTAGCAAAATTAGTGTAAGTAATTACACAGTAAAAGTCCTACTCGAATAAATAAATAAATACACATTTCATATATAGTATCCCCTATTACCTAGTAGAAGAGTTTACAAATAACTACGTACATAAAAACATGCTGGATAAAATGATTTTATATACATATATAATGAATTGTTGCCTCACTGAGAGACCTGTCACTTGCTGTTTGTCAATTTCTAATTTTATGCCTTGAAAGAGCTCCCAGGAATCATTCCACCTTACAGCTTCACAAGACTAGATGTGTCTTCTTCCCTGGCACAGTTTCTGGTGAGATGGAAAAGTTTTTAGTGTAAATTTACCCAATCATCCTCAAACAGGCTGGTTGTAAAGGTTTCTTATGTTTTTACCTGTTGGGCAAGAGCACGTTTGGTTTGTTCCACTTCCTTCTGTAGTTCCTCCCTTTTCTTCAATAAAGACCCATCATCTTTAGGCATACTGTCAACCTACAAGCAAATGAAAAGGTGATACTGAATTAAAATGAATAAATAATTAAAATTAAAATAATCATTATCTTACACATACACCGCACTCAAGCTTATGCTGTGTGCTACACAAGTATTTTATCTAATGATAAGCTGAGGTTCAAGAAGTTTTTAGCACATAAAATCCTCTCTAGTTGAACATGGAAAAATGTGCCACCAATCTGTGAATGGACAAGGGTTTCCCCCGGGATATGTCTGGTTTCCTCCCACTTCAATGATGGCCACTGTCAAATTGTGAAATATTCTCCAATCAATCATATACACAAATAACATATGAAGGGAGACAACTGTCAAAAAAAAAACAGGATGAATTCATGGATCACTGAAATTATCAGTACATTACAATACACAGTTCTGTGCCTTCAATCCATCCTCTATGTGATACTATTCAGAAATCTTCATATACAGATAGCAGAGAGAAATTTAACATGTAGAAAAATTTGAACAGCACACATTTTTCTTACATCTTGTGAAAGGTCAAAACTATAACCAAGTCGATCATTCATGTCTCGTGAGCAACTGAATACCTTTCATTTCTCATCTGAGCAACTTATGTGATATTCACATTGTATGATGTAGAGCACTGTACTTCTAGTTGCTCTATAAGTTGTTCTATCTGTCTGGCAGTCAGTGGGCTGGAAGAATATTCTCAACATCCTTTCCTTTATCATGCGCCATTCAGGCCGCTTGACTACAAGATGAGGACAAAACCCTACAGTTAGCAGTCCACCTTTGTTGTGAGAGGGTGAGGGATGACACAGCTATTGAGAATTTGTGATTGCCAACTTACATGACTTTTTATCTTTTCATAGACTGATTTGGTATGATTGAGGGAGTCTTCAGCATTCTTAAGCTGCAACTCCAGCTTTTTCAGGTTCCTCATATCCTTCTCCTTTTCTCTGCTCTTGCGCGAGTGGATGTCATGGAGTGACTTTTTCTCCATGTGAATGTGTCTAAGACTGACATCCAGAGTGGCCCTAAAACCAAATAGGTACATTCACAACTGTAACAATGACAAAACCAATACCAGTGTTAACACAGATAGAGTGCTGACACTAACATCAGTGTCTACTGCTATCAACATCAGTGCCAGCACTAATATCAGAATCAACATCATTATCAATGTTAAGAGTGGCACCTGTAAGTAGTAGCCATACTGTTAATACCTTAAATGTTTAAATACAGTTCAAAGGCCATAAAAAGATGACCAGTAACATATTTATTTAACATACTAACACAAATGTAACTCTTTATTTAAAGTGAAAAGATATAAGGAAATCACCAGCTTAAACACAGGTTTAGACTTCCAGGCATGGAATGAAATACTTCAAATGCTTCTGAAGCTTAACTGTTTATCCAATCAGAGCTAAATGTTTACTTAATGTAACATGGATTTTGAATAATGACTTTCAACACACCTGTCTCCCATCAGTACAGCTTCTTTCTCCTTGATGTACTCAAATTCTTTCATAAGCATGTTATACTCTTGCTCCTTCTCATTAAGAGACACTTTCTGCTTATGGAGGTCATCCTCAATATCATATTTCTCATCAGCCAACGCCCCTTGTCGGACTTCAAGCTGTTTCAACTGATTCATATAATCATTATATTCCATGTCCAATTTCTTTTTTTGATTCTGTTTATCACTGAAACATGAAAGACAGATAAACACAATTAAATTTCATTCACATGTCTGTCAAAATTTTAATCAATGAGCACAACATCCAGACATGTAAATTATGAGGGTGGACAAAGAACATGTACACCCAAATTTATTCCAGCAATATTCACATTAATAAATTTATGTCGATGACTTGTCAACAACACAATCAGAACTTACTTTTTTTGCCTCATCAGTTTATCAGCTTCCTTTGCAATTTGTCCAGGTAAAGTGTTAATGCTTACAAGTTCAGCCTGCAAAGGAGAAAAAGAACAGTCTCATACAAAATCCTACAGACACATTGCATTTCCTAACTAACATGACTAACCTAATTAAAGGAGAAGAAAATTTAAATATCAAACAAAAACCATTGAAAAGAGTATGCATTTTCTCGCAGGTGCATGCCATAAAGGAAAATTCCAATATGTACCTCAAGTTGATAAATTATAAATAAAGTCAGCGGCAAAATCCGTTGTGGGCAACTCCATTTTGCTGAAGAACTATTCCTGAAGTCTTCTGTGTTAGGAGGAGAATTGCTGTCGGAAACTGCCGAAGTGCAGTTCCTACATTTCCGGTAAAACTTTTCTTTCCAGAAGGTAGTGAACAGTACAGTTCGTTTTCCGCTTGACGATCGGGAAACCGAAAAGTTGGACGCAGGTTCCAAGTTTGCACAAACAAGCCAGCAGTTTAAAGAACTCTCATTGGCTAAGGGGGCAACACACCCCTAGCATAAATTACAGGGTGTTAAAGATGGAGGATGCCATGAACTCAGCGATTTATGACAGCTTTGCCGTTCTCAGACTTTACGTGTATGGCGAGGAAAAATCGCATAATTATGCAGCAGGCACCACCAGATAGAAAAAAATGTACTCTTTTCAGCCTGTAGTGTCATTGTTTTAAGTTTTCTTCTCCTTTAACATTCATCAGATTTCCCATCTTTCTTGTGAATAATGACACTAACAGTACCATTTAGAGCATGTTTTTTTTTTCATTCCTCAGTGTCCAGTTACTTTAACCACTTGGCATACACAGGCATCGCTGTACACTAAACATTTACAACAGAAACAGCATACCTTGCATTTTTCCAGCTCTTCTGTGATCCCTTCAAATTCTTTCTTATCGAGTCCAAATTGTCTCTGCCTCGTCTCCAAATCTTCACGCAAATTCCGAGCTTCTATTTGTCGTTGGGCTATTTCCTTCTTCATATCATCACATGATGTCTGCAGCTCTTTGATTTGCTTTTCTATCTCCTAGACAGAGACATTATGAAAGTTACCTGGTGAAATCACCATCCTACTCAATAATACTTAATTTATCACAACGAATGATTAAATAAAAACGACTTAACTTTTATATTATACTGATGTAACAATTGCCATATTACTGATAATGTAGAACACATTTCACAATGAGTAAAAAGTAACATACCCACTAACCTACTAACATTAATGTTATAACAGGAGCAAGAGTCCAGTGTAGCACCACATAACAATGTATAAGTGAATGGAATCTCGTTCACTAATCCAGTATAACCATATATGCATTTCCACATATCACCTGTCATAGTAACTGCTTTTAAGGGACTTACTCCTTGTTTTGGCATCCTTGAGCACTCTCTTTCTATAATACGCTTTTCTTCCTGTAAACTTTAAAGACAACAAATACATAATAAAGTGGCAAATCATCTCAGACACTGTTCCAAATAACGAATAAACTGATATCTGCTAATGTCTGTGCATCATGCTGAACTTACATCTACAGTTTTACATTAGGATCAACTTGCACATTTTGCAATGTACCTTAAAATGTGACAATACCAAGACCAAGCTCAGTCACAACTTCAGAATACATGCAGAAACTCCCTATTAAATATTCAACTTTGGTGATAAGCACAGTGTATGATTTTCATGTATCATTTGTAGGAACAAACTGAGACATGTACTCTGTACACTGACCTGTCTCTTTACATTTATAATTTACTATCACGACACATATCACATTATCACAAATACTTATTATTCCTTTCCTGCAGAGATGTCTTAATACAAAACATCTTTTGCTAGGCAAAGTCACTAGAGAGAGATGATTTCTCACCATTCAATTTTGTACTCAAGCTGGTATTGCCTGTCCTCTGCCTCTGACAACTCATTATTGTGCTTCAGCAACTGTTGCCTAAGTTTGGACACCTCTGTGTTGGAACCTTCAGGGAATAAATCTGCCTTCTCCAACTCTCCTTGGAATTTCTCTAGTTCTGTGGTGTAAAGCTTGGCCTCTTCTAAGAGATTAGTCTCATTGTTCCTTGAGCTATAATGGACATACGAAACATTCTAAATTGGAAACAACAGATTACAACACATTTCATATGACAACTAGGAAATTTAAAATATGTTTGTGAGCAATACAAAACATTTCGTCTTCCCTGTAGTTTCTATTACTAATATCAATTTCAAGAAAACATGTCACAATTTTATTATTATGACTTACACACCCATTTATGGATCAGAAAAATATTATATGGTATAACTAGTAACTCACTTTTTTAAGGTCTCATGAAGTTCTGTATACTTTGCTTTTAACAGAGCAACCTTTGTTCCAGTCAGTTTTCCTTCTTGAAAGAGCTGTCAAATTAAGAAATATGACTTTTTAAACTTTCCAACAAAACAGAAGAAACTAATCTTACTAGTGCACATATCTGGTGGCTGTTTCTCAAAAGGATTGCAATGTTTTGAGAAACCCCTTTGAGAAACACTGATGTACATGCATATTTTATGACAGCTAGGCTTTATTTTGTGTTTTACAAGAGAGCCAACACTGAAAAATAAAAAAAAATAAAAAAATTGTCAGTTTATTTTGTCAAATCTTGATGTTTTTATAACTTTCCTGTTTTTCAAGGCTAAAATCATGCCAAACCACAGGCAAACAAGTTTCTTTCATTATTCAGATTAACACAGCTTTCTTTTAATATTATGATAGATTTAAACATGATTTCATGGACTGAGGGGGAGTGCTCTTGCACATTAACATTTTATCAAGCATCTTTATTCAACTGCTTACATCATCAAGAACTTGAAAGGCCGGACTAGCAGACACCTCCTTTTGGTTTTCCTCTTGCAGGATGACTTTGGGAGGTAGTGCTGATATAGGCATTTCATAATCTGGTTCCTCTCTCTCCTCAATGGTTTCTTCTCCCTCACCTAATTCTACATCCCGTTCATCACCACTGGCCTCCTGGTCACTCATTTTCCTGCAAATGTAAGATTCACTCATATCATACAGCGCATCATTTATTCAATACCACACTGACTGGGAACTCAACAAATCCTTCTTTATTCAATAATACTACAATTCTTAATACAGATATAAAAAAATCAACTAACAAATGAAATGATACAATAAACAAAAAAAAAAACATGTCATTAAATACATAACTGACACATACAATATTATCAGTTGCCCTTTTAACAGTCTCAACACTTACATTACTTTGTATACAACATGCAATAATTGGAGGACGGCTTTCCATAAGAACATAAGAACATTGCTTTTGCAGATTTGGAAAGAGGAAATGATGACACATTCAATGGAGAGTTATTGGGGCATAAGGTGACAACAGCTACAGTACATATTACACCTTACTAAATCTCAACTGCAAGCAAAGGCTATTCTGTCTTCTTAATATTGATTATAAACTCTAAAATACAATATGAGATTTATACTGGACGAAAATAACCTATAAGCTCTAATTTGAAATTAGAGCCAAACAGACCATTTCTGAGGGGTCTAATTCACCAATATACATGTAGTACTTGTATGCAATGACACTAATCACCACTTTTCAAGACATCTTTTATTTATTATCATTCATTTATTTAGGCCTATTTATTCCACTATTATTAATGTTGGGATGTGGCAATTTCTAAGTAACAGTTATTCTTTGCAAAATACCTAAAAGGGCGACGACAAATAAATATCTTATTGCATTTCAGACATTAATTTACTTAATCAAATATTACTAACAAGGAAAATTACATGTATTTCCACCATGCATTTTTCATGCCATGTTGTTGTTGAAAATCACTTTCATTATGGGTGCAAATAATGCACATCAAGACAAATACTATACCTGCTGTAATTAGATTGCCCCTAATTAATCTACCGGTACAAAACACGGTTGCGTGATGTCCTCAGGCATCCACTTGGCGAAATCACCTCAAGTTATCAATACTGTATCATTCTCACACGCCACCACAGTAAAACATGGCCGACTAAAATAGAAACCGTTGTCATGCGCGATGCGCAAGTCCGGACATGAGCAACCATGTCGTAAAACCACTACAGGCGCATATTTTTCAATACATTTGAACTTATATTTAAGTTTTATTGACAAAATCACAAACTGCTTTGGTGTGTTTAAAATATTCAACGTTTTAACGTTGAATACCAACATATTTTGTAAACACTAATGTCGCAAATCGGTGCCTAACTCACTTACGTTATCCACAGCTCACGCGGAGAAGATTTGTAACATTTGAGGGAATAAGCACATGTTTACAGAAGTGTTTGTTTCTCGGCGCTTGGTTTAGCAGTTTGACAGTTGAAAGAACTCAGTATGAAGATCGAAGAAGTGAAAAGCACATCGAAGACTCAGAGGATTGCATCTCATAGCCATATTAAGGGTTTAGGACTGGACGAAAATGGCTATGCAATTCAGTCTGCTGCCGGTTTGGTGGGACAAGAACTTGCGCGAGAGGTAAAGTTAACTTTCACGCGTCAAACGCTAAGAGACGTGAATCTGGTAAATTAAGCTGAAGGACTGACGTTTTCACATTAAGATATTTACTTGTTAAGTGAAGTACTGATAGATACATTATGTACGTATGTAATAGTGCCCAACTAAGTTCGTTAGTAAATAAGGCCTATGACTTTGGGTTAACTTATCAAAACGTCTAAGTTCTTAGATACCGAGTGAAGGGTACCCAAATATATGTAGTGTTGGTGATAGTTACTTCATCTAGCCCTTTCTTTTAATGGCGTCACTGAGTTCAAGTCCAGCTCATGCTGGTTTCCTCTCTGGCCATAAGTGGCAAGGTTTTCCAACAACCTGTGGATGGTCGTCTGTTTCCCCCGGGCTCTGCCCGGTTTCCTCCCACCATAATGCTGGAGGCCTGACAACAAGGAATTCTTCATATATATTCTGGATAGCTTGAAATGTGCTCTCTGTGGCTCTTTTGCGTTGATAAATGTCCAGGCAGTTGTTTTAGTGTTATGTTCACTAATGTTTAGTCTCAAATCCAGGGTTTTATAGTTGTTGGTCTATCATTCTTGTGTTCAGGCCGTCCCTTTTATAAATAAAGTGTAAATAAAGATATGCTTAGGCGACTCTTACATTTTCTGGAGCATATGAGAACAGTCATGGCCACTTGCCCTTCACTATGGTGACGGCAGGAAGCACGTTAAATTGCCATAATGTATATATGCATGTTTGTAAAATAGCAAACTCAGTAGTGATACATGTACATATCAGTTTCATTATTTGAGGCTGAATATGAAGTCGGACAAAAACATGGATACAGCCACTTAGTTCTTTTTCTCCCCCTATGTACTCTCCCCAATATATAAGCACATCTGACCAACTGTGAACAACAATCCATAAACTACCAGGCAAAACTGTCCTAGCAGAAGAAATAGCTACATGTGGAAAGCTTGCATTCCAGGATGTGGGTAAATGAAAACTATTAGCTGTTAATGTCATAATGGCTGCTTTGATGATCATGCAACTTCTACATATGCATGTAGCTTATTATCTAGTATTACTTTATACTGAGCCTTATAAACAGCACTGGAGTCCTTCAGTGGAGCAAGATGTGAACATTTTCAAGACTTAACAGGGGAGGAATCGTGCTCGCTGAGTTACAACAGGAGTGTGAACAACTGTCACTGAATGGTGTTTATTACCACTGTAATGGTGTTTAATCCCAAACATGATACTCCCCATAGGGTCTTCATGACTTGTCTTAAGACAACAGTGTGTACAAGGCATCATGGGGTATTGTTGCCTAATAAGGATGTGAAATTAAAAAGAAGAATTAAGTGCTGGTCCAAAAATTAATTTACATGCACTAAATTTATACAGCAAACAGCAAAATTTATTTGTAGGAAAGATCTATTTAATGAACTACTATAAACTTTGACCAACAATCAGATTTGTTGCCTGTACAGTGAAGGAAATTATACAACAAAACTGATGAAATATTTGGAATAATTGCAGGTGCACAGTCAAATGAATATGTACACTGTATGTATGCATCCCATTTTCAAAAGAGCGGTGGAAATCTGTCCTGCAACAAGGAGGCACATTACATGCACCCTAAGGATTCCTTCGTCGTCATATGACTGAAAATTTGTTGAGTACGACGTTAAACCCCAAGCACTCACTCATCAAGGGATCGTGCAGGCCTTTTGTCAGAAACACACCGTATTCAAAGTCCACGTGTCTTTGAAAACTTTAAACAGCATTAAAATGGGATGAAAATGCAAGGGCAAGGGTTTTGTTCTTTGGATAAGTAAATGTAGATTGGTAACAGTGGTCAGCTGTGTGAAAAGGAGTCTTAAATAATAATATCTGATATTAACTAAGTGTACATAAATTTACCAAATACCACACAGTTTTTCTTTAAACATGGTGGTATGAAACTCTTTGACACAACTCAGAGCTTTGGTAAATTCCTCTTAGCATGACTTTGATGAATGCATGATCATTGATTATGTAATGAGGAATAAACATAGATAATTCCTCTGCTTAACACATTGCATGATTTCAACATGTGGCCAATCACAACTAACATTACCATTACATTGTAGGCTGCTGGTGTTATTGTGGAGTTGATCAAGTCAAGAAAGATGGCTGGCAGAGCTGTACTTCTGGCAGGACCACCAGGGACAGGAAAGGTAAGTGTCAGTGCAGAATGTACTTTGTCCATAATCAGATGGTAATATATCACAGGAGAACACTACTCTTAATAAGCATCTAAGAGTATACGACAATATCTTTGTATAACTAAGGACATGCAGCTATAGCCATTGCCTAATGAGAATACTTTGTCTTTCAAAAGTCTTTCATGAGTAAAAATGTAGAATTTGTCATTCATGTAACTGTTTTTTGTGCGATACTGTGGAGTACTTTATTTTCCCGTGGAACTAATTTTCACGGATTTCGCGGTCAATAATTTACCCCGAAAAATAATTCCAGTAAAAAAAAATATTCAGTATTGAATCACATACTACAGGTAGTAGAAATAATGAAGTGTAATCATTCCCAGGGTGACGTGTGTGCTAAGAAGGCCCAACAGGCCAGCTAAATTTTTTAACAGCAGGGAAGCCAAATTATGGTTTAAATATATACAAATGCTGGTGCTAAGGCTTGGTGGGTATAACACAAAGTGGGAGTTTATATGTCTTTAGTTTGATCAATCTTCGCTATACCCATAAAGTGAAAGAATAGTAGATACCAGCAGGTGCGGGCTTCTAATGAATGTCGCTCTAATACATACTATCCCATTGGCTGCCTCTCTCCTGTGGTCCTATGAGTGAGCTTCTAACAAACTGTTAAGTGTGTACAACAACACAATGGCTGTTTGACAGCTATTGCAATGTTTGTGGTTTGTGACCTGCTACAGAGGACTATTAAAACTGAAAACAATGCAAAACCACTTTGCCAGGTGTTTATAAAGTGCTGATCAATGATTTGAAAAGAAGTGACACCTGTTTGAGTACTGCTCACGGTAGGTGTGAAGGATCTTACGTTGTGATAACCCATCCCCCAGTGTTTTAATCTCTGATCCAGATTACGAGGATTAGCAATACCGCAGGAAACAAAGGAGGATTAAAGCCACCCATGATGATACATGTTTGACGTGCTTGAATAATATCGGCCATATAATATCTGGGAAGATTTTAAGATTTGTTTTTCAGTATTCTCTTAAATATGCGCAAATTAATTCCTTCGAATATATTTTTTGAGGAAATCCGCGAAAATAAATTCCAGTTAATAATAAGTACTTTACAGTATTCTGTAAAAATAAGATTTAACTGACACACATGCTCATTTTCTTTCAGATTTCGAACTTTTCCACCTCTCCCCAAACATCCAAAACATTAAACTCTTTCAACCACAAATCCTAATTTGTTTTACATGTAATTTGTTTTTATAGACTGCAATTGCACTGGCTATTGCACAAGAATTGGGTAGCAAGGTGCCATTTTGTCCCATGGTTGGAAGTGAAGTGTATTCCTCTGAAATTAAGAAGACTGAAGTGTTGATGGAAAACTTCAGACGAGCCATTGGACTTAGGATAAAGGAAACTAAAGAGGTTTATGAAGGGGAGGTGACTGAGCTAACCCCAACTGAGACAGAAAATCCAATGGGAGGTACACATATCAATACATTTGATGAAAGAGATTAATACTTTTGCTTGTACAGTGGAGTATGGTCACAAGAGCAAGCACTGTTCTTAACAGAATTTATAATGGACAACATTTGGATAGATTCAAAGACAGGATAGCGTAAAAATAAGAGGTGTTGCCTCTTGTAAGATGATTGTGCGTGTTGTTTAAGGATATTTATTTTCGTTTTGAGTGTCTGCAGCTATTACTAGAATTTGTGATGTGTATTTAGATTGTGATGTGCTTGTTTCAGGTTATGGTAAAACTGTGAGCCATGTTGTAATAGGGCTGAAGACAGCTAAAGGCACGAAACAGCTGAAACTAGACCCATCTATTTATGAAAGTCTCCAACGAGAAAAAGTGGAAATTGGGGATGTCATTTATATCGAGGCCAACAGTGGGGCAGTGAAGGTAGGACAGAAATCCAGCTGCATCCCAAACATTTGCTTATAACCACAGTTTGTTAAATGCCATAAGCTGCTAATCATTTTGGTCAGTGAGGAACATTACATCTTTTCTGATTACAGAGACAAGGAAGGTCAGATACTTATGCCACAGAGTTCGACCTGGAAGCAGAGGAATATGTACCACTTCCCAAAGGGGATGTCCACAAGAAGAAAGAAGTTATACAAGATGTGACATTGCATGACCTTGATGTGGCTAATGCAAGACCACAAGTAATGTTGTCTCCTCAAGAATATTTGTATACATGTACACCTGTAACTAGCTTATCCTAGTTCATTGCCTTAATTGCCTGAAATTGAGAAAAAGTTGCATTATGGTCTGTTACATTCAACAAGTAAATGCAATAAAGAATCTTTATTTTTGTTAGTGCTATGAGTGTATCCAGTGAACTCTCACAGGTGATCTTAAACCTTCGTGGAAAATAAAGGTTGCCCTTAACTTTGGATTTCCCTATGATTTATACCTTTTTGGTGCTTTATTTAACATATTAAATGCTCAAGAGAGGGTTAGTTTGCAGTATTCCATTTCAAATTTAAGCTGTTTGTTGCAGGGAGGCCAAGATATAATGTCAATGATGGGGCAACTGATGAAGCCGAAAAAAACAGAAATTACAGGTTAGTCATATTTTTAATAGGGAAAATTGTCTTGAAAGAAGTGGCAGCTCTGATTACATGATCAAGGTGTTTTATTTGTTTTCCATCTATGTCGTAAATTTAATGATTTAGCACGAATTAAGTCATCAGTCTCCTTGTTACATTGAATTTTAGCTAGCCTTATGAAGTAAGGAGAGGTATTCTGAGAGGGACATCAGATGCTGTCGGTTTTGGGGTTGGCGTCCAGTTTGGTTAAAATTTTTGGCCCATAACAGGGTTGTCATGACCGCCAATAGTACACAGATAGCCAATCATCGGTACTGATTTGCATATCAAAGACCAAGGAAGCCTTTTACCTCATACCTTAACCTTTTGCTTACCTGTTCACAGGGTTGCAATTTCCTCCCATAGAACATGAATTGCCAACAGCAGTTTGAGATTTGCATATCAAAGAGCCCTGTGGTAAATTTGTGCACTAACTCCCCACAGAGTCTTTACCACCACAGTGATTTAGAACTCCTTGTGATGTCACTGCTCTGAAATCCTTACGCATATGATAAACAGTCATAGCTGTGACAATATAATAATTTTCTTGTTGATTTAATGGAAAGATCTTAGCACTATATAATTAGGGGATAACATCTGAATAACAACTCTATCCTGAATACATTTTCCAACTTCAGACAAGCTTCGCAAGGAGATTAACAAAGTTGTGAACAAGTACATTGACCAAGGCATTGCAGAGCTGGTACCTGGTGTCCTGTTTATTGACGAGGTTCACATGCTGGACATAGAATGCTTCACCTATCTCCACCGTGCCCTGGAGTCAACAATTGCACCCATTGTTATCTTTGCAACAAATCGGGGAAAGTGTACCATACGGTGAGTTTATTGAAAAATAGATATATAAATCTTCACAAAAAGTCAAGTGTACTTTGTATTGTAGTTGTTCTGGGGAACTGAATTGAGAATAGTGATATTGCTACATATATGAATAGTTCTACAGAAGTTAAATGACCTTCTATAATTTGGGTAATTGTCATATTATGTAATGTTAATGGGTTTTTTTTTTTTTGTTATTGACAGAGGAACAGAGGATATAGTGTCTCCACATGGTATTCCCTTAGATTTGTTGGACCGACTGATGATCATCCGAACGCTGCCTTATTCGCAGGAAGAAATGACCCAAGTAAGTCATGATTGGAATACAGATTGTCTTTTAAAGATGAACAGCATGGCAGTCATCGTTGTTTCAATGAAAGTCTGTAACCCCTGTTAATGATATTGTATATTGGGAGTGAAATCCAATTCTTACATATTAACGTTACTGCATTTTTTATGCAATACTCAAGGAACATTAATGTTATTCTGAGGAAAAGATTGCCTTTGTCAGCCTAAGCTGGTAAGATATTCTTTTGATTGCAATTATTGTCTTAAATAATAACTGCTAATTTCCACACTTTTGTTGAAGATCACTTAAGAGTGAAAATTCAAATTTTAGGGTAAATTTATCTCCTGTATTTGACCAGGTGTTGCGAATTCGGGCTCAGACTGAGGGAATACAGATCAGTGAAGAGTCATTGCTGCAGCTGGGAGAGGCAGGTGTGAAAACCACATTAAGGTATGCAGACATGCTAAATCTTGTGTTGCTGATTGTTTGGTTTGTTTTACATTTTGAGAAAACTTTGAGACAGTGTAAAATGACAAAAACTTCTTCAGCACAGTCTGTGTTTCTGCACTTGAAGATTTGTTTCAGAAAATAAACAGAGCTAGTCTTGCCAGTGTTGATTCAGATCTCATTGGTAATATTTGGCTGAGGCTTCATGCTGTGAACTTTATGAACTTGATCTTTTGCGACCACCAATTCAGGAGTTCAGTGTAAAAAATAATTGCCAATCATGATGTTTTCAGAGGATTATTCCCATTAAATATAAGTTCTCATCTTACCTAAATAGTGACTTATTTGACATGTGATAGGTCATCTCTCAAATGCAAGCAAGTCCACTTTGAGGTACATGTACCAAATGTTACCAACTGTTAATTTTATTTCCAGTACTGTATCACAAAACATCTTCAGCCATTTGTGTCATTTTATTCTCAGGTATGCTGTCCAATTACTTACCCCATCGAACATTTTAGCAAGGATCAATGGGAAGGAAGCCATTGGCAAGGAGGAAATAGAGGAGATCAATCAGCTGTTTTTCGATGCCAAGTCCTCAGCAAAAATTCTAGCAGATCAGCAGGATAAATATATGAAATAGTAACATGGTGAAGCCGATATATTATTGACAACCAGAAGACTTCATTTGTGCCATGTTGTAAACAGCTGTTTTGAAGACAACTGCTTGACTCTTATGCTATTCAGGATATCACATCAGAATTAAATATCCTGAACACCATATCCTAGCATCTTCTAGAGAGCAAGTGTTCGAAAGACATCTTCATTACCTTTCATCTTTACATACACTTCAGAAAACTGAATGCATTTGAACAGTATTTATGGAAATGTCTTCATTCCCGTATAAGATTTGTCCTGATGTGTTCAATGTGTTTATTGTTGTTTTGGGCTTATTTGCCGAAAACTCTCTTAGCCCGAGATCACCTTAGCCAGCACAGCAATGTTAACACGGTAATAAATACGTTGTATCGCATAGACAGATGCATTGGTGAGGGTACAAAGTGGTTTACAAAACGTTAAGGGGAGATAACTCAGGTGAATACCGGTGGGCCACGTGTCGAGGTGAACAGTGTTCTGCTTGTGCTCACGTATCGACCTGTTAGTTCATGGGATCTAAATTATTAAAGTGAATTACTACTTGTGCCAACAAAGTCCTGTAACAAGCGTGCCAGTGTTGAAGAAAAAGGTTGAAGTATAATTTCTGCTCCCTAAAATTACAGCAATAACACCATGCAGACAAAATATGAATTAGATGTACACCGTAATATTAAATTGTTTTGAGGAATAAGATATTGCTATGCTACTTGACTTCCAATTCAGACATTATATGTGAGTAATAATCCATGTTCATGAAGTCTTAAACAATATTGCTCGCTCATTGTTTGTACAGCTGATAGATCTGATTCTTTTGTGTTGTCTTCATGGTTAAATCAACATAAATCCATTCATTTTCGTACTGAAACTTTGCCTTTTGTGTGTTTATGTTGTGAAAGTGTAAGGGTGTTCATACTTCTGTAAAGAGATGATGAATATTTTATTATTTCATCAGTCGCTGTGAGCTCAAGTCCAGCTCATGCTGCCTTCATCTCCGATGGTCATCGGTTTCCCCCAGGCTGTGCCCAGTTTCCTCCCACCATAATGCTGGCCGCAGCCGTATAAGTGAAATATTCTTGAGAACGGCGTCAAACACCAATCAAATAAATAAATAAATAATTATTTCATTGGAGTTGTACGCCATACTTAAAAATATTTCCTGAGTGTGGCATTAAACAACTATCAAATCAAATGTTCTAGGTCAAGTTTGTATGAAGTTGTAAGGGAAATCAAAGCTCTTACAGGATTCCCCCACACAAAAACCTGACCACGGCCATAAATGAAGTATTCTAGAGTACCCGATTGAACTGCAATGAAATAATTAATTCTAACATACATGAAGGAATGTATCCACATGGGAATTATCTACTTTACACACAATCATTCCTCCTCAAAATGTTTCAAAATTATTTAGTTGGTGAAATTATTATGTAAATAGAAGGATCGAGCGTATACTGCTGTCAATTTGTGGCATACTAGTACCCGTAGAGACAGGATGCGTTGAACAGAATGGGTAAAGTTTTGCCAGTGTTTATCAAGTTTCATTGTTGAACAGAATGGGTAGTCACTTTTCACATACTTTTACCACTACGCTTCGTCTATGTATTTCGTATAATCGGTCACCGTGATGAAATGCTTGGTGCTTTATATTCTTTCTACCAAAGAGTAGAATTGATACACCAGTATGAATCCCCATGAATTGTGGTGAAACAAATGAGGCCTGTGTTGACTGGGTGAATCCGTTTTTCGTGTTGAATTGGATGGCATAACGGCTCCCGTGATAAATATATAGTATGTGTTTTATCTGCCTAGTAATTTAAGAACGATCACTGAACATGCAGAAAAGTGTCTACAAAGCAGAATTCAACTATTAAATACAAAATATAGAATTTGATAACGTAAATGTTTAAGGGTTCAAAAAAGTTGTTTATTCAGTGTAATTTAGAGGGGCCCCCGTGGCTCAGTCGGTTAGCGTAGAGTAATAACACAGAAGCCTTCTCACCAATGCAGTCTCCATGAGTTTAATTCCAGCTCATGCTGGTTTCCTCTCTGGCCGTACGTGGGAAGATCTGACAGCTACCTGCGGATGGTTGTTTCCCTCGGGCTCTGCCCATTTGTTTTTCCCACCATAATGCTGGCCGCCGTCGTATAGGTGAAATATTCTTGAGTACGGCATAAAACACCAAATAAGTAAATAAATAAGGGGTAATTTAATTGCTTTTTTCCCCTCGGATATTAATAGGGATATCCTATTTTAGGGCTATCCTATAAATTTTGAGTTCAACATTTTGTGGTTGTGACAATTTCTCATGGCCACATGATACCTTTTTGTTTCTGTCTAATCAGTTTCTTTTTATGTTAATTATCTTACTTTTTCCCCCCTGTTTTCATATGTAATGGATTTTGTTAAGAATTCTGTCTAAAATAACGACACTAAAAATATTGTCAATTCGAGTTAAATGTAAATAGAAATACAATTTGCAGTATACATTTACATGTATATATATTTTGACATTATCCGTTACTACTATATAGACACATATCGTCTTGTTCACGAAAATCAATTATCCGAGTCCACACGATGGAGAATAACTGATAGCGGATAAAGTCTCAACTATTTCTATTTCACGTTCGTGCTGTCGGACCTAATTACGCGTGAATCAAGGCGACATGCATATAGACATAAGCTTTATGCATGCATGGTTGCTCGAGAACTCGTCGTGAGCAGACTTCGCCTGATTAAGTTTTGCATTAACACAAAATTAATTGATTTCAGATGGTGCTAGTTTATAGTAACTTATAACAAATAAATATAACATGTAACGATATCGGCATGTTTGCTTTATTTGTATGAGTAGTGTATATGCATGTATGCATTTTTGGACACTCCTTTTTCACGCCATGGCGGATCAGACCCTTGACTCGAATTCAGTTCTCGCTGGTTAATTATTTAGAAATCCTATACATACATTTTAATTTATATATATTTCCCACTTGGAAAAGGGGCATCTCAACACGGAAGGGCGAAGGTCATGGAATGTACTGAACCTCCGTATAGCCTGAGAGAGACATTGAAAATCAATTTCAGGTGAATAAAAGCGTGAAATGTTAATAATGATTCAAGTTTCAATATACATTGATGCAATGCGTGTAGATCGATATATTCCAAAGCCAAACATTTTATCTTTAAGACTACTTTATCCACCTATTCGTTTATATTTATATCATTTATTATGAAGACTAATTAGGGCGGGTGATGGATTGGGAGGGGGCAAACATATCCCGCTATGATACCCCCCCCCCCCCCGCACCGTCCTAACTCCCGGTCCCAATGCAATGAGGGAAAAGCTAAAACATATACATGCATGTAACACGCATGCATTACAGTTTTTTTCTCTTTTTTTTGTGGTGTGTATATGATCGATGCATGCACATAAGAGATGGTTACAAAAACGTAAGTTGGGTAGACTAGACCTTTACACCTTTTAATGCGATATGCATGGGATATACTAACGTAATTCCATATAAGAATGATCACCATGCATGTTTTGTTGACAAACCATGCAAAATCTTCATCTATATGGCATGCTATACAGTTATATAGGCCTACCCAACTTTTGTTTTGTCTATAGGCGTGTCACACGCCGAAGGTCACACAGGCCGTGTAAACTATAGGCTATATACATAATATATATTTATATGCTCTAATATGCGTTGTCTTCGGCCTGACTTCCACCAGTATCCATGCATGCCATATATATACCACATGCAAGTGGAAGAGTTCACCAGAGAGAGGACACTCTAATTCATGTGGACACTATGCTGTTTTCCCCGTACTTTTATGGCTGTAGCCTACTAAAATTATATAAGTGTTGTTTACACTGTACGTGGGTCCGACACGCTTGCATAGGTATGCCTGTGTGTTGTATACGCTAATATATAATCTGTTACGCATGTACATGCAGACACAATATATAGGGGAAAATTAAAGAATAAAACGAAAGTAAAAATCTGAATCTTATGAGCAAATAAATAAACTAATTAAGGATCACAAATAAAACGATTTAAACAAGCACCTGTTATTTAACATTGATGAATGTGAAATACTTTGCAGTTCATGGCTAGTTGTCGAGCAACTAAATCGTTCCCAACACAACCCTCGGGCTAACACCTTTAAAGCTGCTCAGCTCAGCTTTATGTATCATCTCCCCATTTATTATACATTAAAATGTAGGTTCTGTCGTGTTGTATATGGCCACTGCTTTAATCTTTTGTGCGCAGGACGCAAGCTTTTCAAATCTAAGTGTAACTTTTAAACTGTATCCTATCCCGAGTATGTACCGGTACATAAAGACCCCTTCCATGTATACAACAAATAGGGTACCGACACAGTAGCATATATACATGTGCACCCGTCCGTGGCATGATCAACGGCTGTTATACACTGATACCGACCCCGAGCAGGTAGTTAGGCTACCATTCGTCAGGTACCGCATTAGTTCAGTGCATGTCGGAAGACAAGTGCGTGCAGGTCTGTGTTGAGCTATCGACTGCTCTGCATGTGTGTAAACCAGGTCATCACAACTAGCGCATGATTGATCAATAGACAACATGTCTGCCGGATGCCGACATATCGTGGCAAGTGGTAACTCAGAATTAGCCTTACGAAGCAGCTTCCCGGCATACTAGCCACCGAGTAACACGCTGGACTGTCTGATGGTTTACGTACGAAGCCTGTACATCAAATATTCTGGTAATAGGGAGCAGTGGACGAGATTTTGTGAGTGGAATTTGCATAGGGGCCTGTGTGTTTCGTCGAGTTGCCGTGACGTGTGAGCTGTACAGTTATTCCATGCCGCCGACCCAGGCCTACGTATACGGCACGAGCGCAGTTAACCAGCGAAGCCTTCGATGACAGATAGGCCTACAGTACAGTGCAGTTCCATCAGCATTCGTCGACAGATGACTGCCTACCGATGACTCATTTAAGGTTTGCTGTAATTTGACTCAATGCCGATTTTATGGAGTGATTATTGGATATTTTGGAGAACAGTGGGGCTAGGTCGAGCCGCTGTGGTCTGTTCCTGTGTAGTGTGCAGAAAACAGAAGGGGCCACGGCCGGAGTTGGCGTTGTCGGTGGTTGTTTACAACAAACAGTCGTGATCATGCCGCAGTATTTGCTCCTTTCCCCGGATGAAATAGTCGGGGAATATGTGGATGGAGACCTTCGGGGTGGTGGGGATGTGTTGGATACTGGGGTGACTGTTGAGGAAGCTGTCCAGGGTGTTTTGGACGGCACACTAGGACCAGAGGACATTCCCATGGTTGAAGTAGAAAGACACTCCGGCCAGTGGTATTGCATCGATAACCGCCCCTTAGCCGTTTTCCGTCGACTCCACCAGGTGGGGCAATGTAAAAGGATCAAGGTGAAGGTTGTCCAACGGCGAGGTCAAGGCCATGGAGATTTAGCAGACGAATTTAATGACCTAACAATCACAGTTGGTAAAAGAGGAAACAGGACTGTTGCAGTGCAGCGCGAAGAAGGTTGTCTCTCTTGTACAGATTAGTTTATTTTCACGCAGGTCATTTCTTAAGTAACCTGGGATCTGAGATGGGCTAAATGTTTATTGATCAAATGTAAATTGTAATTTGTGAACTACCATTACCTTGCACTGTACAATTACGCAGTAGATGAAAATTTTCATGAATTTTTCTTTGCAAGGTGATGATTTACAAATAACATACAAATCTGACCAATTTCCACCAGGTATGACGCACAAACCACAACTATAATGCACAATATCATTTGATTAGAAAAGCAAAGCTCAACAACATAAGTATGCCTGGATTCATGTTGCCCTGAAAAATGCTTTTTATGGAATTTAAAGTGAAGATTTCCAGGCGTTTTAAAACCTGGAATTCTTGTGCAGGTCATTTAATTTCTTTATAACAACTGGAAACAGGTTAGAACATTGTTCATAAACTGCTAGTTGTAAGTTTCAGATCTTCGACTTTTAAGTGGGGCAAATGTTCATTTTGTTGTTATATGTCATATTCGATTGATAGCAATGCAAAATATGTGCAAGAGGTTAAGAGATGAAATGTCTTGCCAAAAACTGGAAAGCACTAAATAGTCCTGAGGGTCAGTGAACTGGTGATGAAAGTCATGGAATTGTCTCTAAAAAGTTCGGGGAAAGTTATGGAATTTATCAAGTATCGGGCTGCATGAAGTCATGGAATTGTCTCTAAAAAGTTCGGGGAAAGTTATGGAATTATCAAGTATCATGCTGCATGAACCCTGAAATAGTATTCTAATAAAATTAAAATGATGTAGTAGTGCCTGTGTAGTCGTGGTTGTGTGTTGTGGAAATTACACTGTTGGTACCATGACAAATACAAATGATTGTCCTGACATACAAATGGGAGATTCAGAGTGTTTATCTTAGTATGCTGAAAGGCACACTGGGACAGCCACATTGATGTCATTGAATATCTAAGGCTAAACTTTCCAAGGGTAACTTTAATCCATGGACTCATTTGATAAGATTACACTTTAAAAATGGTACTTATTGTTGCCTCACTTGACTCTCAGCAGTGAGAGATTAGAGCAAGGAAATGGGCCTGGTTGGCATGGTGTCAGCATGATGTGACTGTGTGGTGTGTCATGTCTGCTGTTTTCGGCATGATACATCAGTGGCAGCATCACTTTGGCGGCGTGGTCTCACCCAGCCACAAGAAGACACGGGATATGTACATACACCTAATGATACCTCGTCGTCACATGACTGTAAACTTGTCAAGCACAACATAAAACCCCAAGCATATAATACATGCAAACATACATTTGGATATCAATGACTTTATCAGTGCCTCCAAAATAACAACTTTTGGGGTTCAGGAATGTGAACCAATGTGTTGAACAGTTGAACATCTTCACCTAGAACATACAACAAAAACATTTTAAGGGCAATGAGTGGGAAGCCATGAGTAGCCAGAAATATATGTGATGACAATGAAAAGGTCACTACAGGATGCCATGGGATACGTGTATCAACATTTGTGAAACCTAGATAGGCTTACTATAGAAAATATTCATACATATTGTACATTCATACACTTAAACACCTTTTTTCTTTTGCATTCTGGAGCAAAATTTCACTCCTTTCTCAGCTATGACTCCCTTCCTTTTCTTGCCCTTGACATAAAGCACAGTTCTGTGAACACATTCACTGCAAGATTAAATACCCCATGCAACTTTCTCCCAGATATACCGTTATGAAAATCAGTCAGTATCAGGATGAGGTTTTGTATGAAATTCAGACAGTAAATAGCTTATGATCACCCTGTTAACTAAAAAAGTCGTCTTAGCGACTGAATTTTGAACTAGATAAATATGTGAAGCGCTACATGTTATAGTATAGATTCTGCCCCTTGTCCCCTTCGTGTAATACAAGCTTCATAGAACTTTGAAACACATCTGCATGTTGTCTAGCCTACTTGACAAACCAAACAACAGAAGCTGACCTATAATTTCGTCTACGACTAAATTTTTATTTTTTCATTTTGCCTAGTTTTGAGTGTTCTGTTATTGATCTTTGAGGTGTTTTGAGATTTTTTTTCGCTTGGAAAGCGAGGGTTCTGCTCTTGAAAAAATTTAACTTTCACCTCCAAAAGTAATATTTTTGTTACCTTTGTTAACCACTAAAATGCACTTTTGGGGAAAGTGCATTAGTCATGATACATATATATTTCATGTAATAGCGTTTTTAGTCTAGTGACCGTATTTACTTTCTACTCAACACCTGGTGTTACTGCCTATTAAGAAAGGCTTTATTAAATCAATGTTACCGACCATCAAAATAGGCATTAAGTAAGTGTCAGCCATTGGGACTTTTTTGATGTATGCACATAATATTGTTAACATCTGTATGTAATAGATATAAGTGACCAAAAGTTCAAAGTTTTTCTTGCTCTAATATTCCATGATGTTGATTAGCAAACAAAACATACCTGGATATTTTGAGTGTTGCATTAAACTTGCTTATGACCCTGGTCACTGGAGATACTCATAAATTTAACCCATAAGTCTTAAGCTCACCAACTTTATTCCCTTGATTGCATTACACAACCAGTTTTCATCCGCAAAGTAGTCATTTGTGACATGCTGCCAAGCAGAATTCTACTGAACAAAATATGTCAAAAGACTTTTATCACATAGTTGGCTCAGTACACTGGTATTGGTATGGTTGTATCAAACAGTGTTGGTAGGATGCCAGCTATATTTGTATGATTTTGAATAGTTTGCCAATCTTGGACCGACTTCTGATAAACCATAGACCACCGTGACAGAGACCTTGAATTGAAAATCTTAACAACTATTTGTTGTGGCACATATCACATTTGAAAAATGGTTACAGGGCAAGTAGGAAAGAACCTTGGGTACATAATATATATATATGTGTGTATATGATGACCAAGTCAGTTTTGAAAGCTCTCATTGTTAAAATGAAAAACAAGGTATGTCATCCTAGACAAGTTAGTAAAAGGAGAGTTTGAATATTAACAGATATTTTGACACGTTACCAATATCAAAACAAAACAGTGGCACTGTACTCTGTTGAACCAAGTCTGGTCTGAATGTTGTGAGCTCAGATTTGTGCTGAACTGTCAGAGTCTCTCTTTGTTTTTGCATTGTTTCAAATCTCTGTATACATTATGGCATCCTATCTGACAAAATTAGAAACAATGTAATGTCCACAATGACTTGATACAGTATTTTGGAGCTTTATTTTGGTGGTAGTGGCTATAATTTCTGAATCAGGTGCTAAGAACGTCTTGTCAGAGTGACCCTCAGATTTTGTTATTTGGAATTCAGATATGCTTTGGTTTATTGTTTTTAGTACTAAATGTTTGTACATGTACATGTAAGTCTAAATTCTGACAAATATCAGTGTCACCAAATCTTGAGTTAAGTGCAGTGTCATTCTTTGTAATAATTTTAATCAGTGACTGTGAGAGTGAAGGATTGCTTTTTGTAATTCCAGAAAATGGATGTAAAGCTGGGTCAGAAGAATGTGAGTCTAGCGAGGGTGGGAGGAGAAGCCAAGATGATCACAGCATCAGCAGAGGTAGATCCGAGAGGCCGACAAGCTCGCTGGGGAAAACAGCAATGAGCAAGAGTTTACCATCAAGGCGCAATACTGCCTTGAGCACTGTACAGCCCACAACTGCATCGCCCTCAACCCGCCGCTCCCTGCTCCACAGCAAGAGCACGGAGGCTCAGAATGGCCACAGTTCTCATCGCCCAATAGCGAATCATTCAATGCCGTCCAGGACAAGCATCAAAACTGATATCAAAACACAACCATTTGTGCGATATGGATCAGGCAGAGGCACAACAAACTCTAGCTTTGTACGTGCAGGCTCTGGCCGAGGTGTGGGCATCATTTCTTCCTTCGTTCGGTCGGGGTCTGGGCGTGGGAATGGAGTTGGTTCTAATTTTGTACGGTCAGGATCAGAAAGAGCACCGTCCGTCAATTCTAACTATAATAATAGATCGGCTAAATCAGCTACAAGTACATCGCGTGGGAGCACAGCCACAGGCCGTCTGAGCTCTGCGAGTTTCGGAGGCGGGGAGCGCAAACAACCTCCCCCTAAGAGCAGTAAAGTAATGTACAACAGCCACAGTAGTACCAGCACAAGTAGTAGCAATGGCCCAGATGAGCCACGAACTCTCAGTGAGCAGGAAATGCAGCAAGGATCAGAATCAGATGATGAAATGCTGTTTGTGTTTGATGGACACGGGAACAGCCAGCGCCTGCCTATTGATATGCTGGCAAAAACAGATAGACATCTTAGAACGTTAAATCACCGCTGCTGGAAGTGCCGTAAGTACTTCCAATCAAAGCAGGAGTTGTGGATTCACAAAAGGCAGGTAGATCACTGACCAGGTGTGACTTGCCTTGGTTTATGTCAGCAGTGATGCACCTTTATATGCCATATGGAATCAGAACCTGACTTTAGCCGCTCTGATACCAGAGGGAACCTTGAAATGTTTGTTTGTATATTTTGATATACATTGCTTTAGCTGATTGCACAAGTGTGGCCAATGTGGCTTTATACATAGGAGTGCAGGTGACAAATGAGCGTGGGTATTCTTATATTTGCCTAGTGATATAAGAGACTTTCATGGCAAAATTAACTAAGGAAGACTTGACTTGTGATTTCAAGTACAGGTGCTGGATGCTTTCATTTGCTAAAGAAATGTCTGTCTTTTTTTCTAAGCCCCATGTATGATCATTTGTTTACATTTTCTCTCTTGTATATATGAACTCCTACGTAACCCTTTGTGCTTTTTCTGTCAATTTCATGCTAATATATTTCTCTCTGGGACTTGTGGATACTATCCATCTCCACTTACATGCACAGTGAGAAAAGAGACTTAACCGTTACAAGTAATAGTAGACCCCTTTTGGCATGTCTTTCTATCTTCACAGCTTAATAACTATTACTGAAGACAGGTAGAGAGGAATTTTCCATCAAGGAATCACAATAATTAAACACAGAAAACAAAGGGTCTTTTATCACAAAGGGATAATGATATCAAGGTCCATCATTCCAGGTGTAAGAAAGGTGATGGATTGGCAGAAATCGAAAGAACAACAATCAAGAATTAAGCATATCAGGAAGCATAACTTCAGATATTTTTCCCTGGTAAGGCTCTAGATTCACCGTAGATGGAATGTAATTATTGCTAATGTGTTGTTGAGCCATAATCATTCATTAATTCCAGTTTATTCACCAATTTCACAAGTACGCAGTACTGAATAGATGGGTAGAAGGGGTAGCTGATTAATTTAATGCCCAGTACAAAGATGTACATTTGGATATACACCAGTAACTTGAAGCCTGAAATTGAAATAGCGATAATGCACGGTTTCTAAATGCATATGGATTACTGTAAATGAAGATGAAGGCCATGTTGTTGGTAATTCTATCATTTTATATACACAATAGAGTGCATTTTTGATCCAGCAGGATTTACCTTGCACGTTGAGTATTAACATGTACATGCAGTTAGCTGACAAATGAATAAACCTTCCACAAACTGGCAGCGAAGTCATTTGCTTGAATGTTGACATTGTCAGGTATCAAAAGACACAGTTTACCAATTTATTAGTCAGATTACTGTTTGGTGTCTTTGTCAAATGAGCTTTATCAGTCATTATCAGACAGCTTCAGTTTTAATGTATTTTACAGTTGATCATATTTGGTTAAGCTTACTCCCCTGCCATACCTTGAAATACATGCGTGCATGAATCTTAAGAATTACATTTTCTTTGCTTAGTGCCTGTTTAAATTCTCACTGAAAAACTTGCTGGTCATCAGATTAGAAAGTTGCAGCAGATTGGGCTGAAATGATGTATTTGACTTGTACTTGTTCAGTAACTTACTGACTTAATAATGAATCTGGGAGTGTGGTTGAACAAACTTTTTCAGGCTGTGTTAAAATGAGCAGAAAAGACAAGAAAGATGGGAGAATTTGTAGATAATAATATAAAATCAGCAAAAAAAAAGTTTAGTAGATAAATAATGCACAGGTGAAATTTGATACTGTATATGTGGTTTTTAAACATGTGGAAAGCTACGTGTAGGTTTTCTCTGCATTTTTTACAAGTTATGTGTTTGTCTACTGCAAGTCTCATGCTTCTGCAGGTTGATACAAGTTGAAATGTTTCCTGCAAAGTTAAAGGGAGATCACTCTACTAACCAATGAAAAATGTGCATGCACTGTAGTGCTGCCTGAGCTTCAATGCGGTAGCTCTGGTAGGCTTAGAGACCATGGATGGATTATATGTGACAGTGCCAATATGCGAGCTAATAATGACATAATATGGAATTCAGTTCCAAGAATATTTCTAATTGCGTGTATGGCAGATGAGTCATAATTACATTTTTCTTAACTTACAAAAACAAAGACAAATTTTAAGAATGTATTTCTAATTTTGTAAGGCTTTGCATAATACCTGTAGACTGTCCCAGATGCACAACAGAATGTAATGCAAAGTTGAATACAGCATAATTTATAATATGTAGAAGGTATCAGTTAAAAAAAAAAAAGATGAAGTCTTGAACTTATTCACGCTGGGGTCAGTGTTCGCAGATATGCAAAAAAAAATTTGTAACGTGTTTTGGTTAACTTCCGCAAAAGAGACATAGCTTTGTAAACAACAAAGAGAAATTTTTCTGTAGACATGGGTATAAAACGTTTTAAAGATGAGACTTCATTTGTTGGTGGAAGACATCAAAGTAACTTTGCATGGAAAGGGTGCATGAATTATCCCACCTCACAATTGGTTGCAGCTGAAAAGCGTACTGTTCATTTTTGATAACTGAAAATCTTCTGTCATTTCAATATTGAGATTTATCAAAATTTGTTTGTCACCAACAGCAAGTTTCTATTCTTTTCTTTCTTTCTTTTTTTTTTTTTTAAAGCAACTTATGAATTTGGATGGTGGAAGACAAAATACAAAAGTATAAATTTGATAATAAATGTATATCTCCACAAATAGTGGACTGGTTAGATGTGAATGTTTGTTAAGGTATGAAGAATCTAACAACATATCAGTAGATGTGTAATGCCATGTTGAAATGTATCACCACTGTATCATACACTGAATGCTATGTGCATATGGTGTGTATGTAAAAGTTTTGTTATTTTGTTGATTTCCACTATCCTGGATGGTTTATCTAATATATTGGTTGGCAAATTATTACATCTGATAGTAACTAAAACATGTTGCAGTTTGAGTTTTTATGGCTTTAATATTCACTCCTTTTGTTTTTGATTATTCTAAAGGTCCCTTTTTAACAGAGCTTAAGTTTACCTGGAAATTGGCTGTGATCATATATGCTGTTTAAGATACTTGTATATATTTGTATGTTTCGCTTGTCACATAATCTCTACCACAGAGAAATAAATACAAGATTGAAATCAAAAGAAAACTCACTTGTTAGATTATGCATTGGTATTGCTTCTGAGAGAAAAGCTTTGTTGTCTCATGTTTGGAAATTTGTAATATGTCATTAGATGATTGTTTTATCAAATTTGTAAAATTAACATCTAATGGCATGTAATAGATCTCTCAGTATCAGACAAAAGAACACATGGAAATGGAGAGAATATCCATCAAAACGATATCAAAACTATAATATGAACGAAGTGAACTATAAGTGTTCTTTGGTATGGTACACATTAGCCGACAATATAAAAGTCTAAGTAGAGGAGAGTAGATTTGAGATCTGTTCCTTTCTTGAGAACACTGATCTGAAATCTTCCATTCAGTACCTTCGAACTTGGTTTTTCAGCCCATGCTGTCCTCAAGTCAACATACTAAATCTGTACTCTACAATGTCGTCGTTAACCAGTAAGCACGTTCAAGATCAATAAACGCAAGACCAATTCCTAAAACAACACAAACCACCAAAGAGTGAAGAAAGTGCATAGCGCATGAAAACTGGACTTAATCATGGAAAGAGAAGCAGTCAAAAGTTTTCAGTGATGTTGAAAACACGCAAGGTATGTTCTGGTTGTCTGAGTGAAATCAGTATTCAAAGCGTGTATCATGCTAGCACATAGGTTGTCGATAACAAAATATATATCTCCGTTGCGCTTTGATTGCAACTGTTCATGTATCCAACGTGGCGATCACATTCAACACGATGAATACACAGACCATAACCCTGGGTGAAGCAGAGCGCCAGAGATACTGGACGCTCTGTCCGCATTTACTGCAAGAGAACTATACTCATTGTAAAGCTTAAGAAACTTGTATAAGTGAAGGCATTTGATGGAAAAGCCGTGACACACTGGTTTTTTTCAGTAATGTTATTGTATGTTAAATGTGATGACAAACACAGCATTTTAAGTAATTCTAGACCGGTGACGTCTAATAGCTTGCAATTAACATCACTGCATACTTTTAGTTTTACCAAATTCTGCTTAAGCCATTGTGCTAGGGGGCGTGTATATGGCTACTATTTATGTATTTGCATGAATAATTAGAATCAAACCCTGACAGAGGTAACCGACACATTAGGAGCAGTTTATCCCTGTAACTTTTCCAACACTGCTCGATGTGAGAGTTACTTTCCGCAGCTGACAAACGTATTTCACCGGTTACGTGTGACCATTAGCCAGCTATCACACTGTCGTCACTGCTCTGGTCTTACTCTCTATGCTGTACGTCTTAATTATAGTAACAGCTTGTCACATTGATTGAAATCGTCACATCACACAGGTTCTAACAAATGCAACAAGGCGAGATATGTACATGCCATATGCAAGAACCTTCGGTATACTGTTGTCCAAGTAAGGATAATTTACAACGTCAAAATGGATTTTATTTTATTTATTTGATTGGTGTTTTACGCCGTACTCAAGAATATTTCACTTATTCGGCGGTGGCCAGCATTATGGTGTGAGGAAACCCAGGACCATCCGCAGTTGAATCTTGTTCAGGACTAAAATGAATCTGAGTTCCACGTCAGTGGTTAATGTGAAGCAAAAGCTGCCAACCGATATCAGAACTAAGTAAAGGGGTAGGCCTACTTGTTCAGTGCATGTGGTGTTTTTTGCCCGGAGGCATTTATGAGTAAGGGGAAATCTATGATGTTCCCACATAATTATATGTCCCCGTCAGAAGATGGCACAAGATGCACAAGCATGTGGCACAAGAAGCCTATTGTCTCCTCCTGTAGACAAGTGACACAAACAGTTATTGACAAAAGACAAACCATGGTGTTTATTTGAGCAGGTGTCACAAGAAACCTATTAATTTTCATGTAGTGAATAGCACTATCTGTGTTGTCAGAAGACAATCTCTGTGCTGTTTGTTATGTAAGTAGATTACATACAAATTACTTAACGGTTTTCATGTTCATGTCTGTTCCGTAGCTTTCCATGTGGGATATCTCCCTTGGTGTTTTCCATAGGGGACATTCCATGGTGGTTCTGTGAGGACATTCCGTGATTTTTCTGTAGGGACATCTAGGGGTTTTCTGGTACGGCAGAGCTTCTGTGATGGTTTGGTTTGTGCCTTATGAACTTAAAGTGTTATGCCACACTGGTGTGTTATACCAGTGTCCCGAGATGGTGTGGTGTTTTAGTAGGCAGTCCCACGTTTTTGTGTTTTGTGTAGGGAAGCACCCGTGATCACCCATGTATTACGGTAACTCAATACACTGTGGTTTTCTGATATACAAGTCAGTAGCAGGCCTGTGGTGTACTGGAAGGCCTATAGATCAATAATGTTCTTGTAATTATTCATTTATTTCATTGGCATTTTACGACGTACTCAAGAATATTTCACTCATACGCCGGTGACAGGGGAGAAAACATTGTATTAAAATGTCTGGCAAGTGAGTAGCCCGTGTGTTAGTAGGACGGTGCTAAGTGGTGGTCCCTTTTTCAACGGAATAAAATAGACGTCGAAGTGAGAAATTGGACGAAAAAGCAATCCAACAAGATGCTCGACTGAAAGTCGTTGGAATCTCGTCAAAATGCTGTGTTGTTTTGTTTATCAGAATGAAGCTAAATAAAATCACTGTTTCATTTTAAGAACAAGACGCGACTGTATGGTGACAACCGACTTCAATATGTCCAGACCTTTTATCACTGAAACTCATCTACGTTTCCTTACTACGCAGCTTAAATTAGGCAGCTGCACTTTCTGATTGTTTTTTGGAACATGAAAAGCTACATTTTCCCCTTCAATGTCGCTTCACATTGCAGTAAATTTTTATTCGGTTATAGCTGAATTCGGGCCGGCGAGTTATAAACGGTTAGAGGGGCTATGTCGGTCGAAACCGTGGATCACATTTCTGAGTATAGGCCCTATAGATCTTCTTGCTCTCTTGTGAAAAGTACGGAAAAGTGGGAAGAAACAATATATCCTTGAAAAGTACACTAAGTTAAATTGAACGGGAATACAACGAGGAAATACCAATTTTATTAATCTTACATGGAGATGTCATCTTTTATTTCTGATAATTCTGAGATTTTGACGTTTATAAGCATTCATAACGTTTAAATCCTTATGTCAATCTATACTTATTAAAGAAATTCCTATACTCTCTTAAAACTGAAATATGATATATAACTTTTGTATGTTAAACCCAAACAAGTTGGCAGTTGTGGAGGAGGGAAAGCATTTTTTAATGTGTTAGAAGTTAAACACTTCACAAAACTTATTAGAAAATGTTGCAATTTAACACTATGTTTATGTCAAATAAATTATAAATATTAACAGTTTTGTAATCTAACATTGTTTCAATCTGAAAAGGATCATTATGCAAGGCAACTTTTTAAGATTTTGGCGCTGATATTTTACAGGCGTTAATATGTTGCAATCACATCAATATGGTGACATTTTAACATTTGCCTTTATTTATTTATTTACTTATTTGATTGGTGTTTTACGCCGTACTCAAGAATATTTCACTTATATATACGAAGGACGGCCCAGCATTATGGTGGGAGGAAATCGGGCAGAGCCGGGGGGGAACCCACGACCATCCGCAGGTTGCTGACAGATCTTACCCACTTACGGCCTCAGAGGAGGCCAGCATGAGCTGGACTTGAGCTCATAGCGACCGCATTAGTGAGAGGATCCCGGGTCATTACGCTGGGCTAGCGCGCTAACCAACTGAGCGACAGAGGCCCCCATTTGCCTTTTAAGAGAGCAATTTGTAGAAGTTAGCTGATGAATTTAAACGATATGCCCCGGTGCTGAAAAATATGTTGGAATTATTTGATGTGAGTTTAATCATTGACCAGTCACCAAGATGATCATAAGGCAATCCACTAAAATGTACCTGCGGCTATCGTATAAGGGCCAGAATTTTCATTACATTTGGCTTTGCCTCCACTTAAAAGAATATTTCCCCCCGTGGATTCATGCCTTGACAAATTTACGTTCGCACACGCGTTACGTTCTGATCAAACGCCGGCCCACCGCAGGCTGTTCGTGAATTCTTGCTAGTAGTATAGTAAGTTGCAAACGTGTCTAACTGGATGAGCAATTGGGGAGAAGCAGGTGAGGGTGTGTCGTTGAGTCCACGCTTCCATGAGCGAGGGTCATGCGCGTGACGTCACACGACTCCTTCAGGCGTGACGCTCCTCCTGAGCAGCACCTTAAGCGCAGCCCCTTCAGCTCCTTGGCGCCCAAGCTGACCCATAGGTGATCACGTTGTCGGTCTTGGCGCCTGAATTTGTTGTCGAATGCATGTACATATAGCCCTTGCTCAAGGCAGCCCGAACACTTGGACTCAAAGTAAGTCAGGCCGCTAGTCGGCTTGGCTGGACCAGCAGGACAGGTACACGCTGCACCCTCATCGCTCGACGGCTCTACCAACGTAATCGAGTTGTGGTTGGGGGTATAGACAGTCAGTGGCAGGCGGACCTGGTCGACATGGCAGCGTTTGCCAAAGAGAAGGACGACAACCGATACCTACTTACCTGCGTTGATGTCCTCTCCAAGTACGCCTGGTTCCACTTGCGCACCAAAACCGGTGCTCGTCTGATCGAGGCGTTTCAACGCATTTTCAAGGCGGGATGTCGAGCGTTGTACCTGCAAACGGATGAGGGCAAAGAGTTTCTGGACAGACCGTTCCAGGTACTTTTTAAAGGACAACAGGGTTTTCTTTCACACGTTTAATGAGACCAAAGTGTCTGTGGTAGAACGGTTTAACCGTACATTGAATGGACGCATGTACAAAATATTTCACCGTTCAACACACTCGGCGGTACCTGGACGCCTTACCGGCGCTGGTCTGCAGCTACAATCGTGGGTATCACCGGAGTATACGGCCGGCCTCCATCTAAATCACCACCTAGAAACAGAAAGAAGTGCGTCAAGGCTTGATCGGTCCACCCACGTCCAAACGATCGTGTACCGTTATCGCGCCTGCGATCTCGTCCGTATAAGCTTTAATTCTTGGGTACCGTCCACGGACGTCAAAACGTATTTAACCTCGAGGATGACGGGGGCAACTGTCAATCCCTATCGACCTACCGACAAGGAATGGATCAGTGGGTACAAGGCTTGCGCGAGAATAATGGCACCGTGGCAGCCGTGCTCGGTGTTCTCTTGTACATCGGAGATTTAGAGGGTGGATTAGCCGCGGAACTCAACATGCAGCTCCGCCAAGACCAGTCTACCCTTAAATATCTACAAGCACAATTAAACAAGACGCTCTTCGGTTGGTCCGGGAAGCCTTTGTCTCCGTCGTCGCCGCCGCCTCCACCGCCGTCACCACCGTCGTCGCCGAGTGACAGTGAGCGTCGGCTTGAAAGCACTGTCCCTGGCGAAGACCTGACCTCCACACCGCTACCCACCACGGCGTTTACCGCCGAACAGGACACGTCCACGGACCAAACCATCATTCCCCGATTTACTCGTTTTCCCAGTTCACCCCAACTCCACCGGTGGCACCGACCATCGCTCCCAAACAACAATTCGGTACAGCAGAGGGAGTAGCAGTCCGTCTACCTCGCCCTCCTCACCCTCGGCGACAAGCAGCAGCAGCAGTCGCAGTAGCAGTCCGTCTACCTCGCCCTCCCCGCTTGCGGTGACTGCGGCAGTGACCGCAGCGGCCTCCCGCAGTGTACCTCACGTTCACCCGTAAAAGGATACTCGATGGGAGCATCCGTTTACCTGCATCGTCAGAGGGCCGACAGGGTGTGGGAAGTCCGTGCTTGTGAAACGGCTGGTGGCGCACGCTCAAGCTCTCATTTACCCACCCCCGCAACGCGTCGTCTGGTGTTAGGGGAGTGGCAGCCGTTGTACACCACGTTACCCAGCTTTCGCTTTGAAGGTGTGCCCTGCCCACCCTGTTCGTCGTGGACGATTTGATGGCCCAAGCGGACGAACGCGTGATAAAACTCTTTACCAAAGGCAGCCACCACCGCAATATCAGCGTGATGTTCATCGTGCAGAACTTGTCCAACAAACCAAAGATCATCGCATCATCAGTCTGAACGCATACTACGTGGTGTTGTTTAAAAGCCCGCGAGACGCGTCGCAAATTACCACGATCGCTAAACAAATGGCTCCGGGGCGGACGGCGTTTGCGGGTATTTTCTGGTGGATTTTAAGCAAGCCTCACCCGACCACCTGCGACTTCGAGCCCACATCTTCCCCGAGGGAGATTCAGCACGCCGGCCTGCCCAAGTCATAAAACTTCGTATGCACGATCTGCCGAATCAGTCGTTTCCACGTCACCTAGCCACCCCCGCGATTCGACGCGCCGTGCTGCGCGGTAGCGATCCGGGTTTACTTCGGTGTTTGTGTCAATGTGCCAAGAAGGTGTTAAATGGAAACGTTCCACTATCGCGGGCTCTGAAAGGGAAGTTACAGCGGCACAAGACCGACCGGTCTTTGCACCTTAGTCAAGAAAAGTGTTCCCCTGCATAAGAAAGGACGGATTCTTCAACGCGGTGGGTTTCTCATTCCGGGGCTCCTCAAACCCATCCTTGCAGCCGCTGCCGGCACCAGCCCTCATCGGTGGCATCGTTAAGACGAAGTGTAGAATGTTAGACTCCAAAGACGACCTACACCGCGCTAAGCATACGTTTAACATTGCCCGCAGGCTATTACCCTTCACCCAAAGACCTCGCCAATGGCTTGGCCGGCTTGCTGACCGACACAAACAACTCAAGGTTCACGCCGGTGATTTGACGTTCAGTTTCGATGACGTGCAGCGGGGAAATCAGCCTGCCATTTCCGAAACAACTGGGGCTCAGTTTCAGCCCGTGTCTGAAGCAGCTCAGGAAATTACCGTACGATTGGCTCATGGGGCCGGCGGATCTGCTGCATGTCGGTGCCGAGGATTAGATGCAACCTACACCCATGCTGTACGAGTACACGGACATCGTCGAACTGCGTGTGGCTGGCGCGCTGCTGCGACTGGTCACCACGAAAGGGAAGTACGGGCAGCACATCTCCAAGACCTTCGAAAACGTGGAATACATCTCCGTGCTGCGCAAGCATTTCTCGACGGTAGAAATTGATATTAGGGACGATACGTGCCAATCCGTCGCATCTAAGTGGTGCTGACCCTTCATTTCCGAGAGCGGCGTGCATTACCTTTACAATGATTGTCGTAGACAGCCGCGCCATGTACCGATCCTACATCAACTATTACACCAAGCAAGCTGGTGGAGGTGGGTTGACCTGTGTTACAGCGCTTTCACGGCTCCATCGGGTTCAGCTGGCCATCAGAATAGCGCAGCCCTTGTTAAAGTCGGCTGTGAAAGCTTTGGGAAAACTGCGTTACGTATGGGGAGTGAAAGTCATGGATGACGTGTGAGACGAGGGAGTGCCGGTGAGCCAGGCCTTGAAACGACGAGCTCTGGACGGAGGAAGACAGCTGGTGACCAAAGCCGGTCGCAGTGCATGGTGCGGTCAAGCTGGGGCTGGGCCGGGGTGAAAGGGGCGTCTATAAAACGGAAGGTCCAACGCACCGCTCCCACTCGTCACCTGCACGCAGGACCCAGAAGACGAAGCGCTCCCACTCGTCCTCACCTGCCCGTTGAGCCCAGAAGACGCACGCTCTCCCGCCAACCTCGACGCACAAAACCCCGCTCCGCACCGGCCATGGCTCTCCCCACGACGAGTGTTTCCGTCGGTCAGCAGTGACTTTGATTTGTGGACCTTACCTCCTGTGAGAATGTCGCTGGGATACCTACAGTCTCATTGCCAGTCTGAGCGATGTGGGGCCCATGGAATTTTCTCATCACCAACTCTGGCGGTGACACTTGCTTGGACTTCGCCAACACGATGTTGTACGTGAAGGCGAAAATCATGGACGGGGAGGGAGAGGTTGTGGAAGACGGCAAGAGTGTAGCTCTGGCTAACCTGTGGCTGTCTTTGGGAACTAGTTACGTTATTTGGAAATGGATCTTGCGATTATCGACTTGGAACGCCCTTTACGGACTACAAATGGTATACGAATGTCCGGACATGACGCTTATATGCATTCGCTGTTGCAACAGGTCGACGTCTCCCTGAACGACAAACTCATAACCGCTACCACCAACATGTACCGTACCGTGCCTACTTACGGCACATAGGCCAAGAACACCCAGCTGTCCTCCGCCTTGTGGTACATGGGACACACCACGGAGGTTGACGAGACGGATGAGACTAACATGGGGTTTGACGAACGGCTGCAGTTCACGTCCCAAAGTCGGTCGGTTGACATTGCGTTTTGCCTTGATGTCCGGTGAGGAGGCTCCCGACTACAAGACCCGCTTGGAGAAGGTGTTGATCTTTGTGTTGCGAAGTCAAACTCACCAGCGGTGTTCAACTGGTGTATTTGAAAGCGTTAGCCAAATCCTCTGCCAAGTACTCCATTCGCCGCATGCTGACCAAGTATTTCTCCATGCACAAAAGACCACACCCTCAAAACGAACAAAACCTATTTCTGGGCAGGTTACCGACACGTTTAGTGGGTGGGATGTGTGAGCAACACGGCTTTTGACAGAAGATACGCTAAAAACCCGTTCCATTTCCAGCACTTATACACAACTTCTTGCCTTGCATGTAAATTCCTGCTAAGCCCCTGACACCTGATTTTGAGACCTGGAATTTCTTCAGAAGTACATGAACCTGTTTACCAACACGGGGAAGTGTTTCACGACGAGGGGGAACTCCATCCTTCGCACCACTCTCGCCAAAGGCCAAACGCTATTTTCTTTCGACTGAACCTGGTCCTGAAAGGTGATTTGCGCCTGGAGATGCGGTTTACTAGGCCACTGAAGGAAACCACTGACGTGGTGTGCTACGCCGAATTCCCCAATATCACAGAAACAGACAAATATAAGCGTCAAGTCCGACATTCCTATACCACTCGTAGTCCGTAAAGGGCGTTCCAAGTCGATAATGGCAAGATACATTTCCACAACAACGTTTAACACCAACTCCCGAAGACAAAGGTATGTAAGAAATTATACAAATAAGAAATAAAGCCGGTAACACACAAGAGAGAAGCGGTCATCAGTTTTCAATGATGCCGGGCAGACAATGAATATTCCAGGCATGAATTCCATATCAAAGATCAAATTCGTAGTCCGTGAAGGAGTTCCATGTCAAATAACAGCTAAACAAGTATCTCAGTCGCGCTTTAATTGCAACTGTTCATAAAGGCATCATGCTGATGTAATTACCATGGTTACCTTTAAGGCCCCTAGACCCAGGTTAAGCGGTATTAGATACACTTTGAAAATGACGAGCGTTACACACCCTAACCGATCAGATTATGATTCAAAAGTAACGGACGATTACGTCTTTCCCGTTAATATGTAAATATCTCATGCTACAAGAGGCGCCATCTATGATGTTACAGATGACATACAAGATAGACGGTTACACTGGGCAACCAGCGCCATCTATGTTGTTAAATGCCATGTACGTAATAGATATGTACATAGGGATAACAGCGCCGTCTATGTGGTTGATCACAATGCAGATCGCCAGAGATTTCTGATCGCTCTGTCCATACCTGCCAACGAGAATGTTATACTCATTGTAGAATTTGAGAAACTTAGAATGAAGGCGTTTGATGGAGTATCCTTGACAAACTAGTTATTGAACTAGCAACTTGTGACGCAGATTAAAGTCATCACAATTAACGCAAGATCTGACAAATGCTACAAGGCCAGATATGTATACGCCATATGCAGGACCCTTTGGTATATTGCTATCTAAATAAGGATAATTTACGATGTCAAAATTTAAATTGTCCCTTTTGCCGAAACGTGCTCTGTGACTTGGGCAGTTAAAAAAACAAAACAACAAGGACACGGTGCAACTGCGACGTATGCTACAGGCGGACGTGTTTACCCGCACCGTTCTGGGGGATGCCTACGATCGAGACCACCTCACTTATCAAGTGACCAACACACCCTGGGCCTGCGTCATCAACACAGACACGTGCCTCCGCACGAAACAACATTGGGTAGCCGTCTTCATAGACGTGTGCCCATCCCGCCTAGGGGGAGAATACTTTGATTCGTACGGACTCCCACCCCTCCACACGAATATCACCGCTTGGCTCAACCGGAGGACACACCACTGAACGTAAAATGATCGGCGGCTGCAGAGTCTGGACACGGACGTGTGTGGACAATATTGCGTGTATAACTTAACCATGTGGACTCGATGTTGTCCTATGGGCCCTATTTTACATACGTTCGACAGGTCGTCCACGACATGCGATAACGACTTAATGGTGTTCGATTGGACGGACCGCCATTTTGGGGTCCAGCCCCCGTTTTATATCACTCCACCAGCCAGTGGCTTGTAAAATAACGTTCTTTCCATGTTTTTTTCATGTTCGGCATGTTATGAAATAAAAAATGAATAAAGAGAAAATGACACCCGCATACAGTGGTGTTCTGACTTGTAATTTATTTTAGCCTTCAACGGCAACACATTATAAGGGCATGGTATATAACCGTTGGGGATAGTCAGGTCAAATATCCAAGTAGGTGGTGCTCACACCGCCTGGGAGTACTTTGTGCTCGTAAAAACGTTTATGGTGTGGGTATAGGAGTACATTGTGTTCCCTCGCGTGCGCATACCTCGGTTCACAACACTCGCGCATTGGTGGTCGCTCAAGACGGAGAGGTAGACGTCCTTCTCCACTCCGTCACCAATCCACTCATTTTTGGAGATCCCCGGGGTACGTTTATCAAAGTCATAGTGGTCGCATCGATGGAACTATTTGTTACGCTTCGCCTCGTATACTGCCCGAAGCTTACTTTTAACCAAGGATTCCCAGCCCCAAACTCCAAAATAAGCAGTCTGGCATACTGGTACACCATACATCCTATTTGCAAGGTGGGGTTTTAACGAATTGCAACCCTCTTGCTGCTCACCACTTCGAAGGTGTCGCCATCGATTTGGTCGACGGGACGGCAACGTACACTCTTCAGTAACTTGCGCGTCTTCGTCAGGTCACAGATTTTCACATCCACATGCCTGCCTTGGTTTGGCACGGTTTTGCCATAGCCGGAATTTCCAACAACTTGATCGTTTCTTCGATAAGAGCCTTGGAAGGGTCGGCGTCCCCCTCTCGCCGGGCTTGGTTGACGGCGTCCGCAAAAGTTGGGAATTCGCATTCGCCTGGAACCGGGCATGATCTCATTTTCCTATGTCCTATGCCTATGTATGGGGTCTATGTCCTCCCGGCTCTCATCGATGTTTTTAAATATGGGTGGACATTCCTCAAAGTCCGGTTTGAGATTGTCCGGCACGTGGATGTCGCATTCGACGAAGCTAAACAACCGGCCTTGGTCGACAGCCTCCACTAGCTGACCCTGCAGACGTATTTCTGCAGGAAGGCGCGCAAGGCCGGGTTCATTTTCCGCAGGCGAAGAAACTCGCAGTCCCATATGGATATCAGCTCGTATCCTTGGGAGCGAACGTAGGCCTCGTTCGTGTCCAGTTCCTGGGGCATGTCTTGAGGCGTCAACTCTCGTCCGTCGTTGAAGTGCAGCTCACCCTGGCGTGGGTGATTCAGGTGACAGCCGAGGTAGTGGTAATAGCAGCCGTGGAACTGGAAGAGAATGGGACGTCCGCCCGTTTCTCGGTATTGTTCAGACGGTGGCGGATGGGTAACCCAAGCTGGTGCGACTGCCGGTCCAGCCATTTTTCAGCGAGTCGCACGGCCGGAGTGAACGAACTTCTCCCGGTCACGTCGCCATCGGATGTAGTGACCTGCTGGCATGAGTGAGACAAGGCAGGCCAAGTACAATGCGTTAGGATCGAACTCAACGATCCGCTGATAGAGCGCCTCGTTCGTGGTACCGATAAAAGTGATGATGCTCGGCCCGCCCACAATTTCTTTTCTTTGGGTAGTTGTGCATGTCTTTGTCTTTCTGAACGATGAGCGTGAACACGGAGCGCAAATCATGAAACAAGTAGCAGATGGTGAGCTCTGGTATGCTAATACAGTCTTTGAAGACGTCGACGTGCATGGTTTGGTAGAACACCACCATCTTCTCCGCAGCCTCCATGAAGGGGATCACGCCCAGGTTGTTATACCACCGCAGCAAGTCTTTTACGGTACGCATGCCGTGCTTCTTCCACGTCTCCTGCAGGGTCTTGTACTCGGCGTCCGTGCACAGCTGGTGGGTCAGATCGTTATCGAAATCATGGTAGGGTGGGAGCCTTTATAGGTGTAACAAAATTTGGACGGGGAGCTGGTTGATATAGGCGACGCACACGCCGAGTGTAAGACGGCTTGGTGCCGTTGGGATCGATGCGCTCGTCTAACTCGTCCAGGGTGTAGGCACTGACACTCATGGGGATGTGTTGGCACGTCCCTTCCGTTGAGCCGGTCATCGCTTTGTCCACAGGGGCCAGGTAAGCTTCGAAGTCGTAACACGCTCCGTAAGGGAATATTCCGTCGTCACCTTCCCATAGGTAAATACCCATGTCCGCCAATACTTCAAAAATAGTGGGTCGATTGTGGAATACACCCTCCGGGTACTTTCGGCGAACGGCGTCGGTGTACATTTGACCGTGCCGTAGTAATTTCCATAACTTATTCAAGTTCTTAGAATACACCTGACAGGTGAAAGACTGGGCGTAACGCCCCATGTCCTTGATGTATCTGAAAGGCTGGTTGTGCAGGTTTAACCGCATGGTGGGAGAAGCATAGCGCTCTGCACTGCGATGGACCAGTTGAGTCGAGTACTTGTCCATGGGGTCGAGCTGGTACACTGAAATGTTTACGTTAAATAGGCTCTTCACCGTGTGCATTGCACTGAGCGGTACACTGCGGAAATACCTCGATTCCATTTCTACCGCCTTCAGATATATGCCGTGTTAACGTTGTGCCTGGTTTTGCACTTTTGGGGGTTGGCCTTTTCCAGATGGACGGCCAAGCACCGGAACAAACACAAATGATCCCTGTAAGGTCCATGAGATCTTGCCACTAGCGTGTGCAGCCCCTTCTTCGCCGCCAGGTAACGCGGCAACGTAACCCCACCCTCACCTATGGGCTGATGGGGAGGTTTATGCAAATTAAAAATACGTTGGTTAATAAGTCTACGATCGATTTTGTGTTGGAACGCTGTTGATGCGCCCAGGTGAGTGGATCTTGGCTGCGGAGATGATCGGTGAGGAGTTCACGCAGGTCAGCCTGACTCGCCACGTGGTAGGGAGCGTCGAGTACCCGGGCATTGTTGGTGCTGGGGTAAAAGTAACGCACCTGCCCCGTCTCCTTGTGACGGTGAATGCGGTGGGCTGGTCCTCATAAATCGCGGTCAGAGCCGGTCGTTATAGCGGTCCATCACCGGGTTGCCGCGATAGAAATGCTGGCGGATGGAACGCCAATGTTCCGCCAATGACGTTATTGATTTTTTTTGTATAACAGTAGTTTTGTCGGATTTCCTGTCGGGGTGAGACCTCGAAGAGGATACCAACAGACGGATATCCAGAGCGTATATCACGGCTTATAATGTATACTGTTGGACAATGCAGAAGAGACAGCTATCAATATAACTATATATCTATTCATCCTCATTATAAGGAGGCTACGCATCATTGTAAATACGAGGTCTTCCAGACCCATAAGGCGATAACAAAAATGGCTCATAATACACGGGCCTCGGGACGTGTCAGGGAGGGTGATGATGATGGTGGTGGTGAGAACAGGCACGTGTGTGTGTGTGTGTGTGTGAGTGTGGGTTACCGCATGGATTTGACCGAGAAGCAGACCCTGCAGATGGTTTCTCTCCTGAAGTGATCTTCTTCCCGGCTACTCCACAAAGTGAACCTCGGCGAATAGTAACATTCTCTGACTCTCCTGACCCATCTACATCGTCCCAGCGAATAGTAACTCTTGTCTCAAACTCTCCAGAGCCATCTACAGCGTGCCTTACAATATACAGTGTTGAATAATACTACTCCCATTCATCGTGGTGGAGGGCGTGGGAGAAGGTGCTGTGTGTTGCACCCTAATCGGCTTTTGCTTAACAGTGGCAGTGTCAAAGAGGAGGAAGAGGAGGAAGAGTGGGAGGAGGATGAGGGTAGTGGTGAGGTATGGGAGAGTGGTGGATTTAATGTATTTGACAGGGAATTAGATCCGGATCAGGAGGTGAACACACACCCCCGCGCAGGGGGTTAGTAATAAATGAACACTCCAAGGCTCATTACCACCCTCGATCACCCAGCATAACCCCGCCTGCACTAGGAAGACAGAGAGAACGGCAGACGTCCTGTCGCATGTTCGGCAAGTGAACTGCTGAGGTCTCGGCGTGCTGCGTTCTCTCATGCCGCAGGCAATCGTTTCTCGTACCGGTTCCTTAACCAGACTGACCTGTACTTCCCATAAATATACCTCAAAGCGTCTTTGTGCTGTGTGTAGAAATACATGGTGTTACCCCGCATACGCATACCTCGGTCCCTTAACCAGACTTGCATGCGTGGGTAGACCCGCTCTTTCTTCTTCTTCCCGTGCGCCTGCTGGTAGCGGACCAAATGGCCCCGGCGTCCTGTCACACGTGCCGCACGTAAACTCTCCCTCCTCCTCAGCGTGCTGCGTTCTCTCATGATGATGATGATAATACAAGTCCCGCCTTGCAAACGGCCGTGCACAGGTATTCCTCCTTCTTCCGATCGCTACATTTAACCGCGAAAATTGCTCGGTGACGTTTTGTGTGACGTATTTACGTCCCGTGCTTCTTTCTCCTAAACTGTGGTTTTCCTATATATCAAACAATCACATCTCCAGCCGGGCGAGGGAGCCTATGTACCTGTAACAAAATTTGCCTGTACCAGCGCTCTCTCCATGCATTCTTCCGATCGTTACATTTAAGTGTGAAAGTTGAGCGGTGACATTTTGTGTGATATATTTACGTCCCGTGCTTCTTTCACCTGAACTATGGTTTTTCCTATACATACATCAAACAATTTTGGTACATGTATGTATTAGGTAAATTTCCTTAGCATTGTTATTCTTGTATTGCGTTATTCTTGTATTGGCATAAAATAAAAATCAAAACAAAAAGTAAAATAGTCTCTGGCTTGTCGGCGGCTAAATCGGGTCTATGTAGTTTTTTAAGTGACCGTCCTAGAGAAAGATGAAGAAAAAACCCCAGTACGGTCAGTTGGAGTTAAGGTTTGGGGGTGTGGGTGTGGGGATGTTGCTGCACCCTACCCCCGCGTCCGTAGGCTCGCCGATGGAGTTATTAATTTTTTCTAACAGGCCAGGCGGCGACTTTGCCGGATCTCTATATAGTTGGGGAGTATGACGGTGAATGCCAGAACTCGGGGGCTGTACGTGAAGGGTCATGCCCCGGGCTGTGCTGGAACAACACATGGCAGCAGGGCCACTTGGTAGGATTGATGTATAAGCTGGGAAGTAGGGCAAGAAGCATGGGACGGAGAATGTCACTCCTGCGATGGTGTCGACGGTGACTGTGGTTTTGGCGTGAGATCCCCTGTGGGGTGTCCGTGGGCTGACATCAAGAATAGCACCCCAGCCGTCTAGGCAGATTGTCGTAAACTAACTAAACCTAAACGACTAACCTAGGCCACTCGTAGCGATAGTCCGCTGTGTGCGTGAAGGCGTCAGACAAGAATAGCAGCTCAGTCCATTAGGGGCTTGTCGTAAGAGGCGACTACTTTAGCTTTATTCCGCTGTGGGTGTGCCGGCGTCAGACAAGAATAACACCCTGGCCGGCTGGAGCTGGTCGTAAAAGTCTCGTTTTCTCTAGGATGAGAAAACAACTACTACCGCACCGTAGAACCCTGCTTGCTTGGCGGAAGTTTGGGCTGTAGTCAGGGCAGAAGCTCTGTGCCTACGCAAGTCTAGTAGACATTTCAATGCCCGATCGAAAACTTGGCCAAAGTTTTCCTAGCAGAAGTAAGGATTAAGGAGCTACTGTGAAAGGCGCACCCCTTACACCAGACCTGGCCAGGGCGGCAGAGCTCGATGTGGGAACGTTGTTTTCGTCGACTGTGTGAAGATGGCATGGTGTGAGGATGGCATATTTTCCATCCTCTATATGGCGTGGTGATAATGGTGAATGGTGATGGTACTGACGTGGGATGTGTGGTGTGGCACCTGGCGTAAGTGTACATGGCGTGAGCGACGAAAGATGGTCCATATATATATTCTCCGAAGATGATGACTTGCATCGAATGCAAACCGCGCTTGAGCCTGCCAGAAGCTTGGGGTGTTGTTAGGGTGGGTGTGATCTGCCTCTAATAAAGAATGTGATGTCCTCTATGCAAGTGTTGGTGAAAGCTAAAACCCAACGGCTAAGGTCTTTTTTGAGGTGATGTGTCCGCACTAGACGGGGGCATCACCGCGCAGCCGAGTGATACAAAACGTTCGGCTTTTACCAAAGTGTGTGTAGGTGGGTGTGTGACTTACCTTTCCGTGTTCAGCACGTCGATGTACTCGCCAATCCCATCACCCTTCGCATTTCCACACACACTCCTTCTTTTTTCCGTGTCGCCGCTGGCGCCGGACGAAATTGCCCGCGGGGAAACGTCCGCCCGCAGGTCGAGCACGTGAACCTCGCTTCTCGCTCCTCCACGTGGTACGTCCTCTGATGGCGCAGTCAGTTGTCCCGTCGGGAAAACCGCCTGGCGCACGTGCCGCAGGTAACTGGGACCTTTCTCCCTCGGCGTGCTGTGCCTGTTCATGCTGCAGGCAAGTGCTCCGACGGGAAAATAGCCTGGCGCACGCCCAACAAGTAAACTTTGCCGAAGCCTCTCCCTTTCCTCTTCCTCCTCCGTAAGCCATGATGGCAGCGTAGCGTCAGTAGTATACGCGAGGCTCTCAGGGTGAACGTGGCCTGGTGTTGTCTAGGCAGGTAGGATAGCCGGAATAAGCTTCACTCTGTTCACACACCTTCTTTTTATCCCGTCAACGCGGACGTTAACGAAATTCAGGCGCCAAAACCGCGTGGTCACCCCATTGGTCAGTTTTGGCGTGAATGGAGCTCACCCCTTGGTCAGTTTTGGCGCGGAATGGAGCTAACCCATTGGTCAGTTTTGGGGCAAAATGGAGCTGAACGAGCTGCTCTCGCGCTTGGCGCGAATGGAGTTCATCCATTAGTCAGTTTTGGCGCGAGCGAAATGGAGCTCACCCATGGTCAGTTTTGGAGCGAAATAGAACTGAAGGAGCTGCTCAAAAGGAGCTGAAGGAGCTGCGCTCATTGGTCTGTTGGCACGCCTCGCGTGACGTGTGACGTCACGCGCATGCGCTGAAGCTCATGGGATACATACATACCTATGTATATATATAGCTCTCGTAAATATGATATTGCAAACTTTCTATAAAATGCAGAATCCTTTACATCCTGTTTGTAAATACAAAATACTGACAGACTTGATATAAAATTCCAAAAGTACTCTGACGAACTTACCGTATGGAATACACAATGTCATCATAAATACGGGCAAAATTGCTGTAATAATGAAATCAAATCAAAAAATCAATATCACCAATATCCTGAATCATTTGTTTTCACCGCGATCGGTGCGAACTTGCACGTGATGACATGTAAACAATTGTTGTAAAACGCGGATCAACAGAGAAGAAAAAATAACATTTGTTGACGTCATTTATAATATCAGCAAAAGTTTAGGTTAAGAAAAATGTAGATGTGATGAAACTGCAGCTGTTAGGAAGTCGTGGCCGGGTTGTCTTACCGATACATCGTGGATGATTTTAACTATCTAACAAACATATATATATAGGCTAAGCATAATATATATAAGCAACTCAGCCCATGTCCACGTTCAAAACAAGATAGGCCGTACAGTTGACTTATTATTATTTGAAAGATTAGTTGACTGATAATCAGTTGTTGATTGGAAATATCAAAATCTGCAAGAAAAGACTCCTTATATACAGTTTAAACTTGAGAAAAAAATTTTAACTTTATTATGCCATGCACCACATAATAATCAGAACTTCGACCCTTGGAATTATTTTTCTGTCGCAAGAGTTATAGAATGTCATTTTTAATTACTGTAACTGAAACATAAATTGAAAGCCCTTGATTTTGTTATTTTGAAACTGTTAGGTATAAAGAAATTCTCGTCCTTTGTTATTGGTTAGGTTAATATCTCCAATGTGGCCTTTCTCAATAGTTCCCCCCCCCCCCCCCTGCATGTTCACTCATTTTCCTTTAATAGCAGGGTAACAAAAACAGAATATACATGCACTTACGAAGCCACAGCATTGTAGAGTCCTCATTAGAATATATGATCACTATACAGATCTGTACAATATACCCTGAATATTTACAGTAATCCTCTTATGACTCCCAATTTGGTCACAAGCATAAATGTCTATAACTGAAATTAATTTATATATATTTCTTAATAATTTCATCAGCGCTTCAGTTGAGTAGGCGTTGGTTCCGTCTAAACAGTCTTGAATTCAAAAATCATATTGAATTCATTATATACTGAGTTCCTTGTTAATTACTATTTGACATGGAAATTGTCACGAATGGATATTTGCCTTCCTGGTGTTGTGGAAGGAATTGTTCTTGCGTGATACGGAAAGAAAGATATGCTTAAAGGAGTAGGTGACCTGTGGATTTTGGTTACCCTAATATCACAGTCTCAGAGCTGTGGAATCTGAAAACCGCACGATAACTGCATCTCTACCAAGAATGAAAAACTTTAAAAGTTTAATATCTGTTTGGCCAATCAGAAGATTGTAATCAAATGCAGGTATGTATACAATGGTTATAAATTAATGAACATATCTGGCAATCGAGGTAGCATTTGGGCTGTAGACAGCGACTCTCAACGTGCATTATAACCATTCCACTTTACAACGGCCAAGGAAATATTAGGAGCCCAAATGTTTTTATAGACAATGCGATACTGGGACAAATGTACATAGCTGTTCTGTACACGATATAAAAAGAGAACTGCACGAATGGCCGCAAGCCACACATATTTGATTTGTTTATGTGTCAACCATTCAGTGTGGCGGATAGACGAAGGTAGTAGGTTGACATTACACTCCCTACGAGTTTAACCGGCAGAGAATGTTCGAATACAAAGTCTATACATTTGTATTATAAGGGGCTCCGAATACATCTTCATACTGACGACTAAATCCCGGATGTACTGCGCTTCTCTTAATAACCCGTGTGACAAACATGTAGCAAAGGAAGTTCACCGAAGCGTTCACCAGGCTGTGTAGGTCAAGCAGTAAGAGTAAGCTTTATAGAAGTAGTTAGCAAACATATAACTACTCATTTAGCTTGAATCAACTCACTGGTGAACGTCATCCATCATATATGCTGTATATTAACACGCCAGTCGGTAACTACATCGTTTGCCTTACACCTGAGGGTCCAAACACTGATGTGAGTTAGCTAACTATGTATCGACAAGGTGTGTCAACATTAATGCTATTAATAGTTGCCATACTCTGGACTCCGGGTTCGGCGATCACTGAGTCTTGCCAGTACAGGACATACAATGAGCCGGGAGATGTGAACTTCGCTGTGATTTCCAGCTTGAGGTCGCCTGAGCCCAACGCCACTTGTGGAGACGTGTCTTACCGTTCTCTTCAAGCTCTCCTCGCGATAAAGTATACTCTGTCCAAACTTAACAGTCCCAGCTCAGTGAACAACCAGTCCTTCATCCCAGGCGTGCAGATAGGTGAGATCTCCCTATAATTACATTTTTGTAAACTTTGGCCGGAATTCGAAATAAAAGCCATTATTACATAAAGAAATTAATTAATTAATGTTTTAACATAACGTTAGCAATGTTCTATGAGCTTAAATGAATGTTATAAGTAAATATAATGCTCTAAGAGAAGAACGCAATATTCTAAAATATGAAATGAAATGTTCTGTATTCAGAAATGTGTTCTAACAAGGTTAATGCAATGGTATAACATCAGAAATACAATGGACTTAGATCAGAAATACAATAATCTATCGCAGTAATTAGTTTTAACCGGTCCAACAGACGGAAGACTCAAACAACACATTCAAGCACAACTGTCATGTTGCTTTACTTAGGGGAATTCCCTTTGATTTACAAGCAGCTAAAATAAGGATCATCTTAGTTCATTTCGTACATTTTCCCCTGGCAATGAATCTCAGTGAGATGTCCGGCCACTATTAAACGAAAAAATATTATTTTATACAAATCCTAAGTTGAAGTCTACAACTTTCGTGTTTCGAGTCAACCTTTCATTCTAGACCGTTATTTCAAAATACATGTGTGACTACTTGCCTTATTTATACCCTCGTATCTTGCGGCTAAACCCTGTGTTTCTTAGTATTAAAACCTATCACCTGTAGAAATTAAGTATGGCGAAATTCCTCTGAGCTTTCAGTTTGTTCTCTTTTGCTTTGTATTGTCTCTCAGTGTTTTCTTTAATGTCTTTTGTGCAACAAAGCATAGTTTTCTTTTATATCCATTGCCTTAATTGCCATTCACAATGTCTACTACATGTATGTATAGAACAAGAGATGATTGTCTTTCTGTATATGTGCTGGGTATGGAACAAGACATGACTGCCTTTCTGTATATATGCTGTGTACGGAACAGGACATTATTGCCTTTCTTTATATATGCTATGTATGGAACAAGACATGACTGCCTTTCTGTTTATATGCTGTGTATGGAACAAGGCTTAATTGCCTTTCTGAGTATATGCTGTGTATGGAATAAGACTGTTACCTTTCTATATGCTGTGCATGGAGTAAGACTTGTGCCTTTCTGTGTATATGCTGTGTATGGAGTAAGACTGTTGCCTTTCTGTATATATGCTGTGTATGGAGTAAGACAGTTGCCTTTCTGTGTATATACTGTGTATGGAGTAAGACTGTTGCCTTTCTGTATATATGCTGTGTATGAAGTAAGACTGTTGCCTTTCTGTGTATATGCTGTTTATGGAGTAAGACATGACTAGCTGTGAATGCTACAAGGTCTGGTTGCCTTTATGTTTGTCTACTGTACATGGAACAATACGTGGTTACCTTATGTATATCTACTGTATATTGTATCCCTGTATGGGAGTTAGGTATGGATCAAGGTATGATTGTTTCCCTGTATGGCAGTAAGGTATGGAACAAGACACGGTTGTCTCCCTGTATGGAAGGTATGTTTGGAACAATATATGATTGTCCCCCTGTAAGGGAGTTATGTATGGAACAAGACATTATTATTTCCATGTATTGTAGTTATGCAGTTAGCTATGGAACAAGACATGATTGTTTCCCTGTATGAGAATTAGGTACGGAACAAGACATGATTGTCTCCCTGTATGACAGTTAGGTATGGAACAAGACATGATTGTTTCCCTGTATGGCAGTAAGGTATGGAACAAGACACGGTTGTCTCCCTGTATGGCAGTTAGCTATGGAACAAGACATGATTGTTTCCCTGTATGGGAATTAGGTATGGAACAAGACATGATTGTTTCCCTGTATAACAGTTAGGTACGGAGCAAGACATGATTGTTTCCCTGTATGGCAGTTAGGTGTGGAACAAGACATGATTGTCTCCCTGTATGGCAGTTAGCTATGGAACAAGACATGATTGTTTCCCTGTATGGAAGGTATGTTTGGAACAATACATGATTGTCCCCCTGTAAGGGAGTTATGTATGGAACAAGACATTATTATTTCCATGTATTGTAGTTATGTAAGGAACAAAACATGGTGGTCGTCCTGTATGGTAGCTATGTATGGAACTAGACATGATTGTCTCCCTTTATGTAATTATATATTGAGCAAAACATGATTGTCTCGCTGTATTACAGTTATGTATGGAACAAGACATGATTGTCTCCCTTTATGAGAGTTATGTAAGGTACAAGACATGATTGTCTTGCTGTATTATAGTTATGCATGGAACAAGACATGATTGTTTCCGTGTATTGTAGTTATGTAAGGAACAAGATGATTGTCTCCCTGTATGACAGTTATGTATGGAACAAGACATGATTGTCTTCCTGTATGGTAGTTGTGCATGAAAGAAGATATGGTTGTTTCCGTGTATTGTAGTTATGTAAGGAACAAAACATGATTGTCCCCCTGTATTGTAGTTATGTAAGGAACAAAACATGATTGTTCCCCTGTATTGTAGTTATGTACGGAACAAAACATGATTGTCCCCCTGTATTGTAGTTATGTAAGGAACAAAACATGATTGTCCCCCTGCACAAAAGTTATGTAAGATACAAGACATGATTGCCTCGCTGTATGGTAGTTATATAATGAATAAAACATGATTGTTATGTATGGATGATCGATAAAGTGTTGCCTTCTTTTATATCAGCTTTGATTCGATGCGTATGGCTTGCATCAGAATGTATTTTGTGTCACTTTAGGGCAATAAAACAGTATCTGGTCACAACAGTACATTGTATTGAAATAGGAAAACTTTTTATGTGGAAAAAATGATGTACACACATTAAAATATGCTAAATCATCAGGGATAAAATTAATCGTTTATTACAGGAATCACAGTGTTCGATGACTGTGGGAACGATAAATATGCGCTTGCTAGTGCGACGAGCGCCATTCGGAGGCAGTTCTCCTCAAAACTGGTTAAGTGTGACAAGCCGCGTGCTCCACTATTCGCAGGTTGGTATTTTTAAAAACTTAAATAATGATAAAGGTAACACATTTTTTAATCTGCAGATTAACACATGAAAGTACCAAATAAATTCATAGTCATTTCTTTAAGGGGAAAAATGGCTTTCAACTTTTTTTCCTTAACCTTTTACTGGTCAATTCGGAAATTAAATAGCCTTCAGTCGTGGGGTCAACGGTTGTAGCTGTCAAGGCAACGAAGGTGAGGGGTGGAGGGTGGATTCCTTTGATTGTAGCTTTCTTTGACTGGTGTTTGGCGGACATTCCGTATGTTTCAGGTTTCCTCGGTCCCACAAGGAGCCAAAGTGCCACGGCTGTGTCGGGTCTGCTAGACGGTACGAGGATTCCTTTGGTCGGCATGGCCACTACACTCTCAGAGCTCAGCAATAAGACCAAATACCCAAACGTTCTCAGAACAGCCGTGTCCGACGAAAAGCAGTCCAAGGTCAGGAAAAATTAATAAATCCCCCAAAAACACACATTCATAATATTTGTTGACTGTAAGCTGTAAGTAGCTTTTGTCCTTCGAAACTGACCGCCAAGAGTGCAGTCTAGAGTTTTGTTTTGGAATGAAAAAAGAAACCTATTTTCAACATATCTAAAAAATGACTGATTAATTTGGAACTATACTATGTGGCTGATTTTTTTTCATGAATATTCCTAAAAGCGGAGTAGGGTAACTCTCATCGAACAACACAGCTGCGAGACTTACTGGAGACACATCCCTAAATGTATCGGATTGACTGTAAAGAACATTTGAGGAGGCTGCTGCAGTAAAGTAGACCCTGAAAATGTACTTTATTTGTCAGTTTGTGTTATTGCTATGGGCTACTTTTGGTTAGGCCAACCTAAGAAAAGGCTAGCTAACCAATTTATGCTACGGAAGATTTAAAGCACGTGTGCAAATGTTCCTTAACGTCAATCCAACACATTTGGGGCTGTTTCTCTCCGTAACTCGCACTGTGTTACCCTACTCCGCATCTTGAATATTCCATATACTAGTATATGAGATAGCCATGCAATCTGTACTCTAGTCTGTAGCTACTATGCTTTTTGTCCTGGGAGTATCGAAATAAGTTGGGCCCGAGAATTCAGTATAAACTCAAGCTTTCAAATGCTCAATAAGGCAGAACGCCCACGTATACAATGAGTGGATTCTGACCTGCAATCTTTTTACACAAAAGGGAGATGAAAGCCGCACTCATTAGTCAAGAGCCACTCGTATGCAGCGAGAGATACTCTGTTTCTGTTTATCTACCTGTGGGTTAAATTCTTGGCATCATATCTTTTAATGTGGGTTATTTACTTCACGAAGACCTGAGAGAAAGACGATATCAAATTTTTTCGGGATACTGCAACCGTTGAAAGTTTGTGCTTCTGTTTGTATTATGCATGTCAAACTGTACTAACGTATCACCCACTCATTTTAATCTTAAGTTCATTTCTCAATAATGTCTGATTTGCCTTTCCAGGCAATTATCTCTCTTGTCAAAAGGCTAGGTTGGACAGTGATTGCAATATTACACACAGAAGATAGCTATGCAACCGACCTGTCTTCCTCAGTACAGCGGCTGGCCAAGCAGAATCAGATTTGTGTCCTCCGTGTGCTGAGTATAGACGACCTACGAGGTATAAACGAAGCCATCAAGATCCTGCTACAGCAGCAAGCAGAAACGGCCGACAACTCTCTGGGAGTGGTGTACTTGGGACAGGGTGAATGGGTCAAATTCTTGATGAACAGACTTTGTACTGAGTACAATGACAAAAGAGTTTCGATCGGCAACTTGAAGTGGATACTACCAGACAGCGTTGGGACGAGCACAGAAATCATTAACAGATTCGACTGTTCTTCGCAACAGGGACATCTGCGATCAGTCTGGAGTATATCTCCTACATCTCTACCGCTTGTTGAGTTCAGGGAAACTGTTCGCTCTGAAATGCTCAGAGCCAAAAATAATTTTTCAAGTACGCCAAATCAGTGGTTAAGTGAGTTTATCCAAACTTCATGTCAACCACCTTTTGCTGAGGCAGGGTGTTCCGAGTTCAAACAAGGCAGCTATATTCCGTCTGTAATTCATGCTGTGTATGCTATGAGCTTTGCGCTCAAACATGTGCATGATAAGTCATGCAACGGAACTCCAGGAATTTGCGATGGACTCAAAAGTAAGCAAACCATAGAACTTTTGAACGAGGTTCGCAAAGTTTCTTTTCAGTATGCCGATCTTGATGCCAGGCACACTGTCCCTGAGATGGCGATAGCCGGAACCAGCATATCTTTTGATGATCATGGCGACATGACCCACAGACAAGAGGAGGAGATTTTCGCCATAAACAAATTCTCAGAGCAGGATTTCATAAAGGTATTTCTTAGCTTTTTTTACATAGATAGTTTTTTCTCTTTTGCATGCGAAATCACCATACACATTAATAATTCGTAGTGAAATAGCCACAAGGCTGTTGTGACCGTCACAACATCATAAATTGTTTTATATATCCAATGGACTATCAAAAATTGTTTAATATATATCCAGTTGACCATCAGAAATGGTTTAATTTATATCCAGTTGACCATCAGAAATTTTTTAATATATATCCAGTTGGCCATCAGAAATTGTTTAATATATATTCACTGAGCCATCAGAAATTATTTAATTTATATCCAGTGGATCATTAAAAATTGCTTAATATATATCCAGTTGACTATAAAAATTGTTTAATATATATCCAGTTGACCTTCAGAAATTGCTTAATATATATCTAGTTGACCAACAGAAATTGTTTGATATATATCCAGTTGACCATCAGGAATTGCTTAAAATATATCCAGTTGACCATCAAAAATTGTTTAATATATATTCAGCGGACCATCGGAATATATTCAGTGGACCATCAGAATTTATTTAATTTATATCCAGTGGATCATCAGAAATTGTTTAATATATATTCAGTTGACCATCAGAAATTGTTTGATATATATCCACTTGACCAACAGAAATTGTTTAATATATGTTCACTGAGCCATCAGAAATTATTTAATTTATATCCAGTGGATCATTAGAAATTGTTTAATATATATCCAGTTGGCCATCAGAAATTGCTTAATATATATCCAGTTGACCAACAGAAATTGTTTGAGATATATCCAGTTGACCATCAGGAATTGCTTAAAATATATCCAGTTGACCATCAGAAATTGTTTAATATATATTCAGTGGACCATCAGGAATTGTTTAATTTATATCCAGTGGATCATCAGAAATTGTTTAATATATCCAGTTGACCATCAGAAATTGTTAGACATATATCCAGTTTCCCAGATATAGTGTTTTGTTTAATTTAACACAATATCGAATATTACAACACATACAATTTCATAATTCTGGATCATACACATACACATGTATATATATATACTTACATTTTTTTAAAAATGTTAGTCATTATGATTGTATTTTGACTATTCTACTATTCTAGTAGACCAGTATGTGGTCTATATATGCATGGATGAATAAGGTACCAAAGGGAATTTTACTTTCAGTTTGAGAGAGCGAGCTATATTTGCTATCCTTTCATTTGTCGGTTTTATGTGTACCAATAATACTAATGTTTACAGGTCGGTTCCTACTACGAGAATGGAAGACTGGATCTAAATCAAAGCACAAAGAGTTTGTCCCGATGTGGTAAGATCTGTCAAGGATGCGTGCATGACCCTGGGTTTGTCTACCTGCCCGGAGAGATTCTACTAGCAGGTTTCTTCTCACTCCACTGGGCTCCTCCAGAAGAAGAACCTTTTGGGTGTGGAACGTTTCGAACTGAGGTCCACACTGTTATTTCTGTGGAGGCCTTTTTCTATACCGTTAGAAAAATGAGACAGGAAACTGGAAAGAATTTCGGGGCAATCATATTTGACGACTGCTATAGCTTTTTGAAAGCTGATTCTATAATCTCGAAATACTTCTCAGGGGAAACTCAGTTGACTGATCCAAAAACGGGAGATATCATCGATCTATCTAAAGTTGTGGGAGTAATCGGTTCTGAATCCAGCTCAGTTTCATTGCCACTTGCAGAAAGCTTTACACGTCTACGATTACCTATCATCAGTTATGCTTCAACCTCCCCAGATTTGGACGAAAAGGGACTGTACCCTTACTCCCTCAGAACATCTGTTAGTGACAGGAATAGTGTAGAAGTTATTGTCGCGCTGATCAAGCATTTTGGTTGGACTTATGTTAACATCGTTTACAGTAACAACAACTATGGATACAAGGCCATGTTGCTTACTGTCGAAAAGGCAAAAGATCAAAATATTTGTGTAGCAAAACCTATTCCAATTAAAGTAACACCAAACGAGAAAGATCTTACTGATATAGTGAAAATTCTCAACGCTAATGTAGCCCGGGTTGTCGTTTACATTGGACTGGAAGAAGATTCAATAGCTTTTCAAAAGATAATACAATTTCAAAAGCTCGATTTGGTATTTTTAGCGCTTGAGGACTGGGCAGTTTCTCTTAGACCTAATCTTGGTGCTGAACAGGCAACGGTTGGCTCCATTGTTGTACTTCCAATGGCTCCAAAATTACCTTGGAACGACTTTCCTGAATATCTAACCAAAGTGCCTACTTCGTGGACGAATACATCTTTGTGGTTTGACATGTTTTGGCAGAGTCATTTTAAGTGCAATATACCTGAAAGATTTCAAAATCGATATTCGATAGACTGTAACAGCAATCTTTCAATTAAGCTGTCAACGGCACAATCTTGGGCAAGGCAGTTTAGGGTGGGCAATACCATAAATGCAGTGGCTTCGATGATAACAGGTATCTTTAAAGCACATAAGTTCCTCTGTCTGACTCATTCAGACTTTGCTTGTCAAACTTTGAAGCAAAATCCGGCGAACGTCACAGCATACATCAAAAGAGTGAGCCTCGGAGCTGAAGATCAGAGTTACCGCCCTTTTAAAGACGATGGGAACGGAAACGTGAATTTCCGCTTGCTTAATCTTCAGAGGCTGACCAATGGCTCTTACGTATATGTTCCGGTAAGTTTAAATCCTAATATAAACGGCAGAGCTGGCAAGCTGTGCACAAAAGTACACATTCGGGTGTACATGGGTACTTAAAATGAATGTTGTTAGATAAAATTTCTTTTTTGTTTTGGCATACATCGTTGAACTATTGCAGACTGGGTGTGTTTATCTGGCCGATCGGTTACGCAGTAAAAACGATACCAGGGGTAAATCAACCATTCAGCTCTTCATTAGAGTATCTGATAATTAATTAATTGAATTTTGTTACAGCATATGGTAAATGCCATTTCCTAAGATGACCTCATCGAGCAATCATAACCGGTATTCCAAAATCTTATCAATTTTCAGTGATTCAATTATCACGATGTGTCACTTTTCACTGAAACCTTATTTTTTAGTATATGAAAGGAAATTAATCTATCTGACCAAGCATCTTCCCCGAAGCTGACTATTGTATACAACATGAGACTAGATCATAGAGAGTAAAGCCAGAGAAGTCATGAGAGCATGATAGCTGGCAAATTATATTACCGGTTAAATTAGGGTTATATTATAACTGTTCACATCCATATGTATATGCTCATGAAGTAACAACGTTTCCTAGCCCCATTGCTTAAGAAGAATTAGGTAAAGAAATGCAGTGATCTTATTTGCAACTTTAATATTAGACATCACCAGTCTAAAATTACTGATACTGTCGCGTTGTCATCACATTAATATACAATCACAAACTTAGCTGTAGCGTGTTGTATCTCTATGCATTATACTACCTATACTACCTATTCCTGTGGGCTTCGCTGTTTTCAGCATGTGGCAACGTTACTACTTTGTATCAAATAGTAAAATAGCCATACAACAACAGTAAAGCAGTAAGTAAAATAGTATTGCTTCTCTTCATGTTCGGTGCAATGTGGCCGTACGCCAACCAAGCACTGTGAGGCATTACAAAAAAAAAGCGTTGATATTGTTGGTCAGGGTTTTTTTTTTGCAATATTTTTGTTGCTGTAATTTTGGTTGTTTGATGGAATTCTTGCTCAACATTGCATCTAAGTTATTTCCCTAGACATACTCTCAATATGTTCATTTAACGACTGGTGGTTTTACCAAGAATTAATCGTTTACTAAAAGTGAACACAAAGAATAAACATAGAAAAAATGATACAGGACACAGTTATCACAAGAGCATTTTGAAAAATGCTATAAATATTTGAGAAGATGAAGTTCAGCATTGGGGATATGGCACTGGCGAAAAATTCGTTCCGAGTAGCCATATTGAAAAAGCCCCTATGAACTTAGCCAATCACTAGCCCTGAAAACGTCCCGTGATAATTTTGCCGTTACGTCAAAACACCTAATAGCCCTCGATTTTCAGTGTGGTTTCTTATAATGGATAGACAAATATCGATGCAGTAAACCAAATTTTACGGTCAGTTTAAGTGTTAAACTGATGCATTTTGAAGCACACATTTATGAGCAAGGAACTGAGAACGACTGACCGTGTCACAGTGCGTACATGTTGGGCAGAAGGCAGCAGTAACTTGTCCTGGTGAGCTGGCAAAAAAACCGCCAAGGGAGAATCTTTGCGTAAGAAAAATATTGTGACTTTGCGTTATTTTTCCTCGGCAAACTCATTTATGACGAAAATATCTTGCCAAAATCTGAATGAAAGGGTCTGTTATTAATCAGAAGGTGATGCTAGGTTCGGTAAATTCCTTAAGTCGGTACAGCCAGCTAGGCCAAATCCTTACACCCATGCAAGAAGGCGGGCAGGACCACTAAAACACTGCCCTTGTGTCCACGAACATCGCCCTAGCCGAGCATCAAACTAAAGAAACATCGACCCCTTGAACACGGAACAGAGCTGATACTCATTGGTTTGGTATCAGGCGTTTTTGTTTGCATTTCTCATTGTCACATTGTTTAATACCGATGGTACGGGAGAGTTTCTACAGGTTTTGTGACGTCACGCTATATAGCTATAACATGGCAGAATGGCCTCACCAAGTGAATGCCTGGTTACTGACGATTGTTTGCTAGTTATTTTGTTGTTAAGTGGGGTAGAGGTTTTTAACTATTTTTAGAACATTTCTGGAATACTACTTTATTAATTAATTCAGCTTTAGTGGTAGACTTTATGTTCACTTTAAAACATAGCTAACGGTGTTTTGAAGATGTAAACAAAAGACGTCCAGAGATTCAAACTGTAAAATATTGTGTTTTTTATAGGTAGGCAGCTATGATACATTGACAGGGAAACTCCAGCTGAACGAGAATAGCCCTGTGAAATTTTATAAAAACAACAGAGAGGTCAAAAAAATAGACGGGAGCTGTACTGTGCAAAAAATCTGTCGGATGTGTGAAGCTTCTACATCAACTGGCGAGTCTGCATTAAGTTCATCTTCATGCGATAGCAACCATCTACACGTGGCCATACTTGTTATTTTGTGTATTCTGGTTGTTTTGGTGGTGGTGATTCTTGTATTTATCATCCGGAGGAAACACAATAAAGGTATGTAACAGGTAACTTTACGTAATATACCATGTACAAATCATAAGACAATCTTCACTGAACTAAAACCACGTGTGATAATCGTCTTCTGGTCCAACATTAGTGGAATAGTATAGCTTATTTACATTCTTACTTTAATTTATCTACAGTTTTTTTTTCAACTGCATAACAAAGCTGACATTGCAGCATTTTAGAAGCTAAAATGTCTATATTCTTGAGACATTATTTTCATTTGTCGTGTTATTTTTGTCTGCAATAGCTTCTTTCGGGGCATAGAATGTGCAATTATCGACATCATGAATATACTATAAACGTTTCTCTTTTTTTCAAAACACCTAAATAATATTTGGATGCAGTGGCCATAACATACATCCATCGTTGGCAATGAATGTGTAACAATTTATTTATTTGAAAAACGGATGGCCTGGTTTTGAGCAAGGCTTGGAAAACCATGGAGACTGGGTTTGATATTGACAGATATTTTTGTTCTTATCTCAGATGTAGTGATCGACAAGACAAATGGTACAGTTGTCATTCCGGAGAGAAGACATCCCTCTGAGGAAGTTAACCCAAATAGAGTTGCTAACTCTTTTTCTCCGTTCCAGAACCCGCCTTCTAACTACAATTCCAGTTATCTTTCACATAATCCAAATGGTACACTAGAAAATATTGATGGTAGAGGAACAATTATCCCCCAAGGGGCCTTCTCCGTAAACCAGCAATATAATCCAACAATTCAAAGGGCACATGAAAGTCAATATCTTAATCCAGCATCTCTAATTTCAAGTAGTAGTAACACAGAAAGCAGATCTGGAACTTCTAGCCGAAAGCAAACCCAACACAAGACATTAGATTCTCCTAGCGGTCCCTCAGATCGACGTTACCTTCGGCTCGGGAATTCAGATACTACATTTCCCAAAGTTCTCAATGACCTCCCCACACACCAAAACGTATCAAACACACCCCCTACCCTAAATGTGTACACACATCCGATGCGAAATCAAAGACTTGCAGCACAAAACGACATTGACCACAACACTCACCCTAAAACTATTGTGGGTACCGTGCATCAGGAGATGAAAGAGCCACGAGAATCAGTAAACACGTACGTTAACATGAAGACGAGTAGCCGTCCAGACCAAAACACTGAGCATGACCTCCAGGTAAGATCATTACTAGACGACTATACTAAATGACATACATACTCCAAATTTAATACAAACGGCATATAACTGTTGTCATTTCATAATATACAATTCTATCAGTATATATTAAACTATTTATTATTTTGTCATTTGGGTAACATTCGCAACCTGTGCTGATTGTTCAAGTAACGGATCTGTAGCGTACTGGGTTATTTTGAAAATAAAAGCTTACAGCGAGGAGAGTAAAAACAGAGCAGAGACTACAGTGTGGCAGTTCGCAAATGGTCATTGTGCAACCAATGAAAAGCGGTCTCTTTTCAATTTGCCTCAGTAACATTTACGAAAAAAGTAGTTCCGTACTTGAATAAAGGTACTTATTGGCATGGATATTGCAGGAAGTAGTATCTCCCAAATATATCTATTTGAGTTGTGTTGCAGCTAAACACTTCTGATGAGGCTAATGCAACCCGTTCCAGTTCAGATTTCCAGTTGTCGAATGGAGTAAGAGGCAACAGCGGAACAGAAAACCCTGACGATGCCCCTGTGACTTTGCCATCCACAAAAGCGTCATCTACGATTCCAGTGGTTGGATCGGCACCCCCAGGTTCACCCTCCTCTACGTTTATCTCCACTTCTTCAGAGAAGCCGAACAGTGAACAGAGATTGTCATCATTCAAGACTAGTACTCCAATTGACAGACTGTCTGATTTAGATACAACTTGTGTGTGATGTGTACAATTTATTCTTTTAAAAGTGACTTTGCATTTATAAACCTTTGCATTTGCCTTGGTTGGACATACCTGGTTGGACTTTGCAGGCCTTGTGTTTATATGCGTTTAGCTGAGAAACCACAAATGCATGACTACCCTGCCCGATTTTACCGGATGGCGATCTTCGGGTGAAATATTGCAGACTGTATAGATTGTAGTAAAATATCAGTGATGTAAATATGCATATCACGTAAATAATGTGCCTTTACCCAAGTGAAAGTGAATTTTAACGTAGCATATTCAGTATCTGGATTTCTCGACTAAACTTTCGTTGGCATTAGATGCAGGTATCTGTTGTGTGCGTGTGATTTCCGTATTGGTTTGCATGCATGTTATTAGTAAATTTATTTTTAGGCTGTACTTTGGCCAACCTGTTATTCACGGAAGTAGGCCCACCTTCAGTGTGACTGACAGGTTATGACACATCACCGCAGAAACCAGATCTTCCATTCAGAATTAGATCTATTTTACACACTGCGAAATAGAAGAATTTCGAGACGAACTAAGAGAAACTGAGATCGAATACTTCTACATCAAAATACCACAAACGTGCTAGAGACAGGTTGGCCGTTACTGGCACATTAAGGACATGTAACATAGCTATTGTGACACTTCAGGGGCACCAATTCAGAAAGCTTAGTCTCTCACTGTCGCAAAGACGAACTGTTCGATAGTCTCGCAAGTATGTTCTAATTTACCAAGTGTCTGATGGCATTTGAAACCCATTAATAAAAGATCTGCTGAAGTTCAAACCAGACTTACTTATCTCGGGGTCCAATATAATTGGCCAGTCTTACATCCGCTTGCATGGCCAAGCTTTATTTGATTGGTGTTTTACGCCGTACTCAAGAATATTTCACTTATACGCCGTCGGCCAGCATTATGGTGGGTGGAAACCAGGCACAGCCCGGGGGAAACCCACGACGATCCGCAGGTTGCTGAGACCTTCCCACGTACGACCGGAGAGGAAGCCAGCATGAGCTGGACTTGAACTCACAGCGACCGAAGCCAAGCTCTATGTCAGTATTAAGTAGACGTACCTACGATTGGGTATCGGGCCCTGAGATGCATAAACCGGGGTCCGAGTTAACTGACAATCACTGGCCCCGATCTATCTGTTAGAGTTTCCAAACACCACCGCAAAACAAGTAACATTACACATGTTACATGCCATTGGTCATTTGTCTTGAACCCCGATATAATTTTCTCTGATGAAGGCCGAGCAATAATTACTACAGCCCTAAATGTTTACAATTGCCACAAATTTAACACTCGGCCGTTGGTATGAAATGTGCCAGATCCATAAGGCTCCTAATTCTGGCGGTTTACTGACATTACATCAAGAAAAAACAGATTGTCTGCATGGATCAAGTTTGTTCTCTCCAAAATTTTATATATGGCTCTCCGCTGCCCGAGGAAGCTCTTCGTCGTCAGTTCAGACATTAAGCACTCGGTTGGCGGGTGTTTGAGGTCGAATTACCATCCTGCTGGCCTTTAATAACATTATGAGAATGTGTAGATCTGTTGAATGTGGACCCCCTGCTACAATTTGGTGGTCTCCATAGGGGATTTTCGTAGTTTCGTATATTCACCGTTATCTGACCGCCGGGTCTGAAAGAATCACCTTGAAGCGAAATATAGTACATATTATGCATCGAGGTATAAGTCGGCCTAATAAAAATTCTACCTGTTACTCCTCTGGTTTCAATTAGTAAGACGTGCAGTACAAACAACAAAAACAGCTGGTCTTGGTCTTATTTAAGGTAAGGAATGAAAGGCAGTGATTAAAAAATCTTATCAAAAAGTTTATTTTTGAAATATAACAACATACGTTTTCATATCACAGATGTTGTTAGAATAAATTGGCTGTAGCGAATCACTGGTATCTTTTATACATACAGACACAAGTGACATATAAAATCAACCCATTGTAGCGTAAAAGAGACCACACTGTATACGGATATTCATTCTATTCAAAAGTGAGAAGGGACAGGATTAAAGTTCATTTAACGAAGTTAAAATTCCCATTTCCAACGGGTTTCAGGTGAAAGTTTTCAATCAAAGATTTCCTGTGTTAAGAAAATATGGTTGATTTCAGGGAAATCAAGTGAGGAGATCGCAGTAAAATTTTAGTGAACTGGAGGATTAACTAGGGAAAATCAAGAGAGGAAGGACTTGAGGATGCATTAGGGAAAGTCGAGTGAGAAGGGACAGGATTAAAGTTCATTGGGGCCAACTAGAGAAAATCAGGTGATGAGGGGAGCAGCAAAATCCATTGAGGTTGCCCTAGGGAAAATCGAGTGAGGAGGGACTAGGGAAAGTCGAGGGAGGAGGAGGCGTTGGATAAAACATGGGTGTATACGCACGTCTGAAATTACGACTTATTTATATGGCATAACGCTTATGGAACATTTATCACAGTTTCTAAAATCGGTAGGAAGGTAAGATTATCTGGATAAGTTCCCTGTGAAAGGTACAAAATATGTCACATCTGTTGGCAATGACCGGGACTGGTTTAATCACAATAGGGAGATGTTTTGGCACCTGTATCCTTAGGCCACTTACCCTCATGGTGTACGCAAACACACATAATGCTAACATGCAAACATTCATAAACAAAAGCACTGATAATATATAGTAGATATTAAAATTCATGTACAAATAGGGATAAAATGAAATCTGCAAACCGAATGTACGACCTAAGGGCATATTGCCTGTCAGCATGTAGAAAGAACAGTACAACAAAATCAATATATGGAACGTGTTGAGGGTAAATGTAATTATTATAAGCAAGAAAGCGGGTGACTCATCGAAGGACGCAGAAATAATAATAGACTGCATAAGCATAAGTTTTGGTATATCTTGTATTCAACACGTTTAAACATCGTAAGTGAGCAGTTATGTGTACAGAGAAGCACACACGCTGATCCCAGTCACCCATCAACCCAATGTTGGCGGTTTGGGTGGGCCACTGTTGGGGTAAGATGGAGGAAGTCCGGAAGTAGGCACAGCTCCTGGTGGCGGGTATGCTGGCGCAGGGTAGTTCGGATAGGCGCCGTATGCAGGTGGAGGTTGGGTGTAACCTTGCATTGCATAGCCCTGTTGGGCAGCAGCTGTGCAGAAGAGAAAGAAGAATTTGTTGTATTTGTTGCATAAACAGACTATCGCGTTTCATTCATTAGAAATATGACTGTCTACTTATTTGCGAGAAGGAAAGGTGGTGGGAAGTTTGATGACCAGAGGCTATCGCCTAGTTTTTAGTTTTGTGTTTTTATCGATTGTTTTAAGCCATTTTAAACACTTTCAAGAGGCTTGTTCAGACAAACTAAGCAAACTTATGCTGTTTTTGTAAACTATGCATTTTGCATTTTAATTTGGACAACAGAGTTTACTGAAGGTGTAAATAATATTTGCAACAGAAGCGTAAAAATGTTGCTTTACTTGTGGTGACAACAGCTACGTTGCCGGCCATGTTTGGGTTCCTGACAACAGTGCCTCGGGAAGAGTTCGATGTAGCTTTAATGCAGCAAACCACACAGGCAGCAATACACAACCCCACAAACACAATGCAGCCGATCACAATGCCAGCAATGGTGCCACCACTGAAATAGAAACAGAATGACTCATACAAGTATTTATTTATTTATTTATTTTGATTGGTGTTTTACGCCGTACTCCAGCAAGTGATTTTTTTTTAAATTTCGCACATACAAAAATCCATTAAGCATTAACGGCCTGCATTAGTTGCAAGTACCTAATTCGAGCTACGAATTCAAAAGCAAAATAAAGAACGGCCTATTTTCAACTTAATTAGCCAGCTTTCATATACACAATTTCGGATTGTGTATAAACTCATTGCATTGAGGCTTTCTTTAGTTCTTAAAAAAATCGTTGAACTTAAGGTTATTTGTAATGGAAAGAATATGCAAACATGCATATACATTTATTTATTTATTTCATTGGTATCTTACGCCTCCGTGGCTCAGCTGGTTAGCGCTCTAGCGCAGCGTAATGACCCAGGAGTCTCTCACCAATGCGATCGCTGTGAGTTCAAGTCCAGCTCATGCTGTCTTCCTCTCCGGTCGTACGTGGGAAGGTCTGCCAGCAACCTGCGGATGGTCGTGGGTTTCCCCCGGGCTGGCCACCGTCGTTTAAGTGAAATATTCTTGAGTACGGCGTAAAACACCAATCAAATAAATATATAAATAAATCTTACGCCGTACTCATGGATATTTCACGCATACGGCCGGCATTGTAGTGGAAAGAGACATGCATATATACTTACGCCAGTGAGTAAGAGTAGTAGTAATAACAGTAGTAATAGGAGTAGTAGTAGGAAAAGTAGCAGTAGCTCGCATCGCACCCTGGAAATAAAAGACGAGATGGTATAACTGAATCATCAGCAATTAACAAGACTACAAGTCTCTTGAGATAGCGTTAATATCAAAAATAGATCAGTGCCACAAAGTATCTTTCTGCCCTTGTCGCAATACTGAAAAGCAAGTTATAGAAATCCTGATGCATTGTCTATTTCTACATCTCGCACTGGTGATCCTTCACTAATACGAAAATCATGAATTGAATAAGGAATGTTAGAAGTTAGAATGCATACAAATCTGGCGCTTAAGGCTTTTTAAATCAGTGATTTCAGCTTCCTGAAATCGACTTTGTGTGACAACACACAAAAGCAGGGCAAGTGACCCTCATACGGGTCCCTCATCACTCCCCATTCGTTCAATTGTCAAGATTGCAATAACATGTCCTTTGTTCAAATATTGACCTCCACCAACCCTTCCTCCACCTTCTATGTCAACCCTACTGCACTAGGAGGCCTTATGGGGATGGTGGTTCAGCCCCTCTTTCTGGCAAATGCGACATTCCAATATTACAGAATTCTTTGATAATTTTCAAATCACATTATTACTATCCAAACTGAATTTTGTATAATGTAGTTGTATTAATGTTGATTTGAATTTCATAGTAACTGTATATTCAATGTCGGATGTAATCTTATTTCAAAGATTGCATCCTTTTATTAAACTGTCGCACATGTGACCTCAGTCAACTCATCTCCGTTGTTATCTCCCTTCATTCGTTTATGTATGGAACATATATGACTACATTATCATCGTGGATAATGTGCGAACTCGTAAAACAATTTGAGCGTATATTTTCAGACATACTCGCTACATGCATATAGTCAAACTAAACAACATTTTGACACAAGTGTAAAAGTTGAAGACTTTCAAAAGCTTTACATGGTGGTTTTGTAAAAGACACCACAAGCGGCAATTGATCGGGGCAATCCCTTGCACAGAGCAATGTCTTGAAAATTTCCGACTTTACATAGGTTAGGTCAAGCATGGTCAATTAACTTTGCTTAATGCAATAACACAGCATGACTTAAATAAGCTGCCCTCTTGTGCTGATTAATGAAATGTTGCACAAAATACGTGTCGCAATATAGCCAAGTCAGTGTAATATGCCGTTGCATCCATATGATCATACTTTTGTTAAATATCCCCAATCTCACATAAAGTTAGAAGAATCACAGTCCCTAAAACAAGGCTATACCAAACAGGCTGAAATTTGCAACTTAATTCCTAAAGATTATAAACTTGTACATGGCAATATGATAGTTTTTCAAAATGTAATTAAAGGGAACTAAGGAAATCGATACTTATTCCAGACCATCCTCAAACCTTCTTCTGGAAGCTAAATTCTCTCCATACCGTTTCATAAGGCTATAATTTTCGCGAAAATAATGAAAGTCAAATATGCAGGAGGAAAGACTTTCGCACGTATAATCCTATTTTTTCGGGGTCCATCTTTCATTAGACCAACGGGTCATTTTCATATATTGTAAAGGGTTGAAATCTTCTTTGTCTGCTCTACGGTACTGCCATGTATATGAACACCTAGGTATTGCGAAAGAGCCATTGGTTGTAAGGTCTGTATACATTCACGACTGTTTTTCTCGTTGTCACGGGATAGGACTATGTAGGTCAGTGATTCATAAAACTGCTCAAACAAGTCTTCCGTTAACGCATGCAAGTAGTCTTTTCACTTGTGATTTAAGTACACTTTTCCAGAAAGGGCGCATGCATGACTGTTCCTATTTTAATTTCTGGTAAACAACAAAGTTTCCTTTATATATACCTACAGGATGAAATAAGTGTTTTTCTTGTTTGTTTTTTTTTTTTTTTTTTTTGGAAAGTTGAACATAGATCATGATGCAATGGATACGCACGTTCGTCAACTTACTATTAAATAGACTTCAACCACATAGGGTACTCAACTTTTCAAATATGATTCCAAGTATAGGTTATAAACCGTGAAGACACCACATAGAGACTGAAGCATGACCAGGTCGTTATATACATAGTGCGTGATTTGTGAAGAATATTTTCAGTTCTGATACACGCAAAACTTTTAGAACATGGGACGTTTAAAAAAACAATGTCCAAAGTTCAGAAAGTTCTAAAACAAATCAACACTATAGGCTAGTTGTGTGCGGCTTTTGCCGAGGATATTCCATCAAACGCCCCCTCTCTAAGTTTCTTGAATTCTGCAGTGAGTACCACTGTTTACTGATAAATATGGACAGAGCGTTCAAGATCCCAGGGCGATCTGCGTCATAGCTGAATGATAGCTGAATTTCGCTTAACCCCCGGGCTTGGAGTGATATAAGCGTCCATGGTTACTACATCATACAGCGTGGAACTTTTAAGAATAGTTGCAATCAAAGCGCGACAGAGACACTATATAAGCATTCGACCTGGAAATCAGTCATTACGGAATGTCTTGTGCAGGAATATTTTCTGGCAAGTCACACTGATCAAGAATGTCCTTCACCAGCCATCATAATGGTTATTGTTGGCATAATGCAAAGTCCTCTTAAATTAAGGTCATCATTTTTTTTGAGCTCTGAAGAACGATTGAATGACGAAAAATTTTAACCCCTGAAATGTAACAAACGTAACAGACCACAGCAGACAGAATAAGCCAGAACTGAGATGACCATGAGGCAGTTAACAATTTTTCGCTCGTTACCGCTGGAATGCAGCCTTGTCAATTTACCCCAGTTATAGGGTTTTATTCTAACTGTATCTTAAAGCATAACTGAGTTTTAAAAAAGTACAATACTGTCTGTCGCAATTTATTAGACGTCACTGGTCCATAAATACTCAAAGACTGTGTTGTCATCCCATGTAATAAACAATCACATGAAAACAATCCGAAGGGACAACGGACGCTTAATCCACAAGCAGTATTATGTAGGATTATGTGGTTTATCTGGGAATACACGTTTCCAGATCACTATCAAAAGCCAACAGTTATCACGAATGAATGTGAAACGCTGAACGTGCCTGACAATTCCTGCCCCCCCCCCCCCCGATCCTTTTGAATTGCTTTAATTTTATTATATGTTAAATGTGATGACAATACAGCATTTTGAGTAATTATAGGCATTAACATTTCTGCATTTTATTTCCCTAATTCTGTTTAATCTATGGTGCTATGGGAAAATTCTGCTTAATCCATGGTGCTAGGGGACAATTCTGCTTAATCCATGGTGCGGGGGGGGGGCATATAAGTTGCTACTATTTAAGCATTTAAAATGGACAGTTAGAATAAAACCCGTTAGCCCAACCTCTGCTGCTCAGCACCCATGGTCACAGCCTTATAAGGCACTTAAAAGTGAGGGAGAATTCATGCAGAATATTCTTGAACATGATATTCATTGTAATAGTTGGCAACTGGAGAAGTAACTGTTTAGTAACACTTAAAGTACAAACCTCTTTATGACGTGAGATCTAATAAAACACTTCCTGTTTGAAACACAAAGTGGTTGTCACGTGTTCTGAAATCCAATGCCACCGTGTATAACGTTCATCCTACTAGACGAACAGTCAAAGAAAATGCACTGAGCAAGATAATTCTGGCAGGATAGACGCTTTTGGCAGAAACCCAGATCTCCCAGTTCGCCAAAAAGTTTTCGTCTTCTCTAAACTCTAAACTCTAAACTTTACCAGAAGCCTGTCCAAATATTTCAACTTAGGTACCATCCAACTTATATTCGTGACCTGTTTCGAAATGGATCAAGGAAAAATTGATACATGGTTTCACCATGACATATAACAGGTCATATTCGAGTTTCTGGCCGTTTCGCCGTCTTTGGACAAAATGTTGGATACAATTATTCCGATACTTTTGGTTTTAAACAATTTGTCTGATCTAAAATGGTTCATCATACTGACTGAAACATGATACATGCCTTCACCCTGGCAAGTTACAGGTCTAGTTTCGGGACTTTCTATTAATATGTGCCGTTTTGCTTCTATTGTGGTTCTATTGTCGAAGCTGCATGGAACCCTATAGTCCATGCTTGGAATATAAAAAAGTTTTGTTTTCGAACAGTGCTTTTGGTAGTTTTTGTAGAAAACTGCAATCGCAACTCTTTGAAATTTGGCGTCAAAATTCTCACGGATATTACCTTTAATAGTTTTGGGACTTTTAAGTCACTTAGTTTGGTGGCCACTTTGTATATCGAGATTCTGGACACTTCGTCAATATTTTTTATTTACAAGAGAAATGATGGAGGCCTTGGATAGATTAACCTTGACGAGCTAGTGTTTGCAGTAACTTGTGACCTTCATTGAAATCGCCACACAAAACACTCACGATCTAACGATCTCACAGCCCTTGTTGACATCATACCATTAAACATAATAGGTGTAAAAGTAAAATGAAATGTCTACGGGATCTGCTAATGCCAACTCTTACATATCTCATTTACTTCAAGCCAAGCACAAGCGATAACAATGTGATATCTGCCAAACTGTCTCGATTCCGTTTCCAGGAGGCCCAGCATCTGCCACCATGGCTGTCTGTAAAGCTATTTCTGTCTCACCCCTTATCTACACACTGTAACCAATACTCGGTTCTTTCCATCCTTCGGCAACATTACTATCTTATCGTGGAATGATTTCCCATTTCACCTCATCACTATACACATCTGTCCTGAAATTTTCAGATCAAAAAGATCCGACAAACCCATGGTTCAAAAGGACCGAAGTATATGAGGAAGCTTAAACTTCGTCAAGAATTTACCCTAATTCTTCAACCTTTCATCCACCACGGGGACCAATATTATGAAACATTCTAAGAGAACTATAGGGTTAAGAGAAATAATCTGCGCAGTTTTATGAAGTTTGCATCTTCAGTGACACAAACAAATCATTTTTCGCATCCTTTTCTGGAAAAAGTGCTTTACAGGTTGAAAAGATTGAAGATTTACAGTAGATCGTCTACCAATTTACCAATGTTGGTGACGATAGACATGTCACCAGTGAAATTTACCTCAGTTGGGGTCGATGCTGCTTCTTGCCTTCCATGCCTTTCTTACAGAGGACGAATTCACAGTATTACGTAGAAAATAGAGTACTTCATTTTATAGTGGAGTTTACACCGGGTTCTACTGATTACATAGCAGATAGCGGAACTGCTTATTCTATATTTTATCTTAACATTCGCCGGTATTTCTTTCACCAAGTGACCAAATGTTCATACTACATCATTTTTTTGGAAAGCGAAGAAAGCTTATACCCAATGAAATGGACGCTCACTTTTTAAAAATTATTGTTGACTTCTCTCCATCTGCAGCATATTGAAACAAAACTTTTCTGAATTTGAGGCAAACAGGTCAAGGCAAATCTTTCTGCATATGAGCTTGAAAATTTCTACCACCAACAAACACACCGAAAATGTCGCCAAGGACATTTTAATCTGACTGAAAATATTCTATCACACACTATATTTTCAGCCATATATATTTTGGGGACTCTGCTTCACATGATAAGATTGTCCAGCAGTTGCCAGTCAGTATTACCTTCTCCAACCATCCCTCGTGCTCATTCGGCTTATAAATGTTAACTACTTCTTAACTTCACTTTGACGAATAAATGACATATTCATCATTCTAGGTGTTATATTTTCATGAACCATGAAAAATCGCCCAATCGCGTTGGATATGCCTTTGCACAAATGTCGCACTTGTAGGTATAAAGTGATTTTGACACTAAATCGCTTTGAATGAAATCTGTTTAGTTCTGCTGTATCACATTTTACTTCGGGTTGACACCTTGGTCAGCGTCCATTCCTAAAAAAGACAGGGTATACGTACGTTTTGGCTGATATAAGAGAATACGTACAAAATTGAGGAAGTTTGAATCTACTGACCATTCTCACGTGCGGATTTTTGTGCCAACATAAATCGAGTTAACCAATGATGATACTTGCGTTTGGGGCGACTGTTTATATTAGCTTAAATGGATTCGACTGTGAGCATTAGCTAAAGTAAATCTTCTACAGACTAAAAAGAAATATTTACTACGTTCCATATACTTCCTGAGGTCAAGCTGTTTTTCCTTGTGTAGCTTTATTTGTGGTTTTTCATGTAGGAGCATACTAAGGGAATTAACCACGTGTAAAAGCCCTATTTAATAACAGATAAATTAGAAAGAATAAGCTTACACGTACTAATATACACACTAAAATGACTTCGACGCAACATTTGCATAACAACTCCACCCCTAACCCCCGTCCTATACATTTGTCCCACAACACATGTATATATAACGTACAAAAGCTGTAGGCTAAAAGCCAACCACTGAAATCTTGCATACCAGGTTGCTGGGCTATAGACGAGAATTGATCACGAATCCAGCCTTGGCCAGATCCACCAAGCAATGTATATCTCCGCAGTGTAAAAAAATTGAACACTGACCTATTTTTTAACTTGATAAACATACACTGTTCTCTTAATCACACCGGAGTATACATCATATTATTAGGACCGGTGGGCGTTATAGTTCACTTTATGCGGCACAAAATCATACCAAGCGCGTCCCAGTCAGCTGAATATATAGTGTTAAAGTTCCAGTCTTACTTACAGCTTATTTGATTATTAGTTAACCATGTCAGGGATAAACTAAAGCAAATACTTTCGATATTAAAGTGCGATTTTTTGATAACCGAACCTAAATCTAATCTCATTTACCTTTGAGATGCTGTTGAACTTTAACGTTCAGCTATATATGTGTATGTATGTGGGTACTTTTTTAAGGCCTATACACAGCCCACAGCATTTATGCGTGTTGTTATACGTTGTCAAGTGTGGTATACTGTACGGTTCAGTGATTCAAGTTTGTTCGAAGGCTTGTATACTTTAGGTTAAAAAGGTGGATTCTGTCTTCCAACATCTCTGTAACTGTGATATAAGTGCACCCACCTTTAATCAGCAGACTCAGTAAGACAAGGGTCATCTGGCTCACGAGATTTGCCATGGTGGTCATACTTCTCGCTCTGTCCACTTGTTTCCGTCTTGCTAGTCGCGCTTAGGTAAACACGCACACACTACACTGGGTACCGGCCAACAACCGCCTACTGGTGACGTCAAAGCGTGCACATGTGATTGCTGCTATTCACCTGGACTTTGTGTGAGGGCAAACAGAAAGTAAATCATGAAACCAGTCACAGTCGTCCTTTGAATACTGAAGTCGTGTTGTACTTGTGTACACATATAATTGTACAACCATAAGCGTACAAGCTGAAGCATTTGTGCCTACGATAGTCGCAGATGTGTGTCTTATTCATGATATAAAAATTTTATTTCTTGAAATTCAGTTAACCTATATGCAGTAGTTACTTCAGTCGTGTTACGGGCATGGTTATAATGAGGTCTTTCAAGGACATCATGCTGGTGTATTCTTTCAACTTTATGTAACATTCCCCAGTGACATGGGTCTGGACCAATCGCCACGCCCATGGTGTCAACTGAAATAGCCAAGAATTATATATGTAAAAAGTTCAGAACTACCTCATGGATTCACTGACGTAAATGTATATGAATACCGAATAGCTTATAAGCAGTGTGTGTTCAATAAAGACGTCTACGAAAGAATATATTTTGTGAACGGGAGTCACAGATCGTGTAGTGTATTAAATGCTCCATGCTGCTATACGCAAGTACACGCATGGTCCACTCATACACATGTTGTAAGGGTTCATGAGCTTTATTCAAAGCGCCTTTGCCAGTTTCTAACAGGGAATCAATAATACACAACACATTATAATACCTCCGAGTGGCAACAGCCTGGGTTATGAAATAGCTTCACGATTTGTGACGGAAAATATTCAAACTGGATTGCTGTCAAAACTGTCCATTGAAAAGACAGGCTCATGCAAGCCTGTCTCATTGTCGATAACCCTTTCCAACTTGCATAAACAAACTTGTTTCCTTATTTCTGCTTGGTTTTGGGGGGATGCCTTACCGTGAGGAGAATATATGGTACGACTACCAAACATTTCCACATTAGTCGACCTATAGTTACATATACATGTATATATTGCTCCATGAAGACGTAAGACAAAGATTACTTGCACACAATTAATTCGATTTCTGACCGACTCTTATCTGTATGTATGAGCGAAGGTTTAAACACAATTAAGAGGCTTGTCCACAAACATTGTATGAACTTCCCTATCCACTCAATGCCCATTAAAATCGAATCAGTGATACTGTGTTCAAGTAAGAGTTACGTCCCTTGCACTATGAATCAGATTGTTCAAAAATATGTGCCTGTTCTATAGGCTTATTGTTATTAAATTGATCAAAACACATTTTATGCCAGTAAAGTGTTGCTCGGATATGATTTCTACGAAAATTGTGCGAAGAATAAATACTATATTTCATCCGTATAGTTAAGCTAGCCATCTCGTCCGGCCATATGTTAATGGACGTGCTTGACGTCCAAATGGTTCTGATTGCCTTGGGATGGCCTGGTGTATGTATGTGTTGAACTACACACCCCTTTTTAATTGTATTGCTTGAAGCTGATACAAACACGGCGACGATGTTGAGGAGAACGAGCCTCGGGAAAAGCTCCAAAGCCAGGTACATAGCAATTTTCATGACGCAAAGGTGTACGCCCGGCAAACGCTAGCTGGACTCGAACATATGGCCTCCTTGGATATCGATTTGTGGTCGGAAGAGATGGGTTCTACTCCAGCCTAATTCGCATTTTCTGCATTACAGTTGTACTTATAATATACACCTTTTTGCGGTAGTGGGTTATATTACATAACTTTAATTTTAGTCTTTAGTTAAAAGTTAAGAAAGCTGTTGTAAACATAAATTATTGTCCTTACTTCTTCTCAAGGAAAAAAGTTAAGAAAGCTGTTGTAAACATAAATTTTTGCCAATTTTTTCACCTTAAATTGAGTGCAATGACTTTTTGTGAGAGAGTGTGTCTTTACGATAACTTACTAAAGGAGAAGTACTACTAATGGTCTAACGCCCGGTTGTTATCCGTGTATGCATGTATTGATTGTGCATTTTGGTCGCCAGTGAGCAAGGTCTTGCATGTATATGTTGTTGTCAACGACACGCATTGCAAGCTGATTATCACACCGCATTATGAAAGGTGACTAGCGTGTTGAAATACGGTCATGTGTGACGCAGTAGACCATATCGTCCTTCGCACTGAGTGACTTTACAACCTTAAATGAACAAGAAAATCAGACAATTCACTTCAGTATACATGTAAGTGAACGTCATGGCGGCTGATAGATTCCTCTGGATAGTAACAACATTAACTCTTTTGCTCTGCAAGGGTATGTATACGAAAAAAGAGGCCGTGTTCATAACAATTAGAGGCTCACGTCTGATGTAACATGTTAGATGATTACATTAGAAATAAATATAAAAAATATATAATATAAAAAATAAATAGATACAAATAATAAATCAACACGTCACATTAAGGTTATCTTTATACATTTTTTTTTATGGTTAGTGTTTTCATATAGACTGAAGTCAACCATTCCGTCTCCAAAATATACGCGACTTTATACTGTATTCGTGCTATTTTACACTCTTCGTTGAAAGAACAGCACATCAACTTTAACGATATAATCTATAATTCCTGCATTACAATTTGTCATTATGTCTCGTTTCAGTCGGTAGTGTGGAGTCTGTACTTTGCTATTTCAACTACATCGACTACTACACCGTCAATTACACTATTCGCTATGAACCTACAGAATGCACCGAATGCTGTGGTGACCCGGGTTATGAATACTGCTGCTGGGACGAGGACGATTTCATGTAAGACCACGGCATTTTTTGTTTCTATCCGGTATAGTCTCAAGGGGATATGAGAGACGTTTAAAATATTTCACTTATAAGAGGGCGACCAGCATTGTAGTGGGAAAAAACGGGGCAGAAGCTTGGGGAAACCCACAACCATCCTCACGTTGCTGGTGCGTCTTCACACATTCGGCCGGAAGGAAGCCAGCATGACGTGAAGCTGACCTCACAACGACTACATATTGGTGAGAGGCTTCTGGGTCATTGCACAGCGCTATCTCGGCCACGGAGGCCTCAACAAACCCTACACAACATGCAATACTACTTCATTACACAATCTCGTTATGGTATGACATTACGGAGCCGTAAAAGGGACGTCAGAAAACAAATTTTTTTTAACTTTCAAAAAAAAAAAAAAAAATCGATATTTATCTCCCAAGTACATGCAAATTTTTTCGCCTTCCAAAAAAAAAAAAATAATAATAATAACAATAATTAACTCGAACTTTCCTTGCTATCAGGCGGTCCGACTTACTCAGCCAATGGAAAAGGTACTTGTTTCTTGTCAAGGGGCACAAATAGATGCATGTAAGCTTTCCACTGGTGGAACTATCTGGGACTCCGACATAATCAGCCAACCAATGGGTGGTACACGATTAGATCCATTTTGTTAGATGGGTGTAAGATGTCCTGAAAGGAAGAAGGTATCAGGAGACTTACATAAGTTTGTTTAACCCTTCATGTTCCTACCGGTCACTGTTGTTTTTCTTCTGTTGTTGGTGTTATACTTTCATATTGTCGTAGAACACGGTTATTAGGCCATTTGGGCTACGTCGGACCAAGAGAGAATTAAGTCGCGATCCAAGTTAACTGAACAGCCACAGTCGCCCATCTATCAGCTTTCTAACACCACCACAAAGCAAACAGTATTGCCAGTGGCCAATTATCTTGGACCCCAACATAATTTTCTCTGGTGAATCCAGATCTTCCAGTTTCATCAAAATGGATGTTTTGGGAAAACAATCACATGACCAGTTTCCAAAACAAAATCATTCAACACCAAAGAACTAAGAAAGTACGAATTTAGGACAGATTGATGCAAAGAGAGGCAGTCAGCTAAGATTCTGAAATAAGAACTACTCCACTGCATTATCAAATTTGAATCGCGCAACTCCAACAGCTGATTGTTTGACTTATGGTGAGTAAAAACTTCCAGCGTAGATTTCTATAGTCCGACTGCCCCCTTTTGTGACTTTGTATATTATCAGAAGGAATTTAATTCGCTGTTCGGACTTTGGTCTTTGAGAAAAGGGGAAAAATATTGTTTACGCTTTGTAAAAATATATATGACGAGTAATACAGTCAAAATGAGTTTTAGAAATAATAACTATTTGCGTGCAAGACGGTCATTTGTAGGTCGTCGTATCTCAGGTAGTGCCTTATTTTCCGCCTATCGTATAGCCTCAAGTCTGAATCTTCCGGACAAAAGTTCGAGCCGGCTGTTTCTGTTTTGAGTATCTGAGCATTCGATTTACCTGGATCAGTTCTATCGGTGATAAACTTCTGACACAATATGGATTGTTTGGGTTTGTAAACATTGTCTTTATTTCATGTGTGGACAGGTAGAGATGTTACTGTTGTTTTCTTTCCCATTATCGCACTTGAGTCCTATACTGCCGTAAAATCTCCTGCCGTACTTGGGAAGGTCTGACAGGAACCTATAGATGGTCGTGGGTTTCCCCTTGGCTCTGCCCGGTTTCCTCACACCATAATGCTTGCCGCCGTCGTATAAGTGAAATATTCTTGAGAACGGTATAAAACACCAAACAAAATAATCAATAAATAGTCAAAAACGTTCCAGGTGTATGATCGACACGAAAACTCACGTTCCAGATTTCATGTTTTACGTATATATGTTTCAGCGTTTGGGTCATTGCCGTGGCGGTTGTCTCCTCCATTGTTTTGCTCACTCTTATCATCACAATCACTGTTTGCTGCACGGTGAAGTTGACCCTTTACAATGCGTCGAAAGGGAGACGGGCTCCTCCATTGATACATATCTGGACCGGGAATCAGAATAGACATACTGCTTCAGGTGAACCACCCAATATTGTATTCACATGGCCTTAAAAAAGAATATCAAAATCTAGCCATCAAAACATACATTGGTATAACATCCGTCAACCAAAATGGATGATAGGAGAATTTCCAAAACAAATTCAACAAAACTACCAACGAGAACTAGAAAAGTATATAAGGTAAAAAATTAGGACGAATTCGTGCATAAATAAGGAGGCAAGAGGTTTCAGTGATGATGGGAAGACGTAAATTAATGTTCTAGGCGAATGAATTAAGTCAGTATCGAAGTTGTGTACCATGCAAAATTTTAAATTAATAATCAAAATGGCTATCTTTTTCAGTACGATAAATATACAGCCCCTAGTCCCGTGTTGAGCGAAATTACACAGAATAATAAATCAGAGACACTTTTTGGAGAAACTTAGGCCAGCAAAAGAAGTTACAGTTTGCCGTTATCACATTTTAAACTCTGCTCTTACCGTTTTATTACAAATAAGAAAAAATAGTCAAGTCAGAAGAAATCACCATGGAAGTAAACGTAATTTCTATATACTTTATCCGCCAAATGCCTGTGGGCCATAGAGTTGTCGATTATGTAGAGAGAAATGTGATTCGAAATGAGATCTACCAAGGCATTGACAGCAGCATTATACAACTGTAATAACATCAGGTCATCTTTCATCTCAAACTTAAACACACATATGAACAATTCGGGGAAGCTAAATCGCTAAAAAGTAATAATGTACCAGTACACAAGGTTGTAAGCAATGATCACACACTACCTCCTTGATGTTTATAGATGTGCGCAGCTTAATCTAATTCATGCCCTTACATGTACACTTTCGTATGTTTCAGTTCCTGCTTGGTGTCAAGCTACATCTGAGGGAAGTACTAACGGTGCACCACTACGCTCTGGAAATCCACATACTCCGACCACTGGTGATTCAGTACCACTTCCTCCTGAATTGAATCGCCCAACGAACCATTCACCAAACACCATAGTGGATGTTACTCCAATCAATTACAGCCAAACAGCAACTACTCTGCCACCAGTATAGAAACTATGGCGACAAACATCTCCCAGGATTAGTCCCTCAGATACCAGCATAATAACTACCACCAGTAACAGCCAAGATATATAGTATCAGTGCTGACACTACCGCCACCGACAAGTGCCTACAACAACGCGGTAGTACTTGAAACCAATAAAGTCAATACCTCCATATACCATCGCCTGATACAAGTACAAGGACCACCCAAACAATACAACGCCTGCAAGTCCTGATACCTGGATATCGCATAATACATCAACAACAGCCGACCACAACATCCCAGACACCAGTATAGAAACCATCACAAACAGTTACATAACCATGGTAACAGTCAATAGCAGCGCCTCAAGCACCAGTACAGACGCTAGTGCTATCAACAACTGTCAACACCTCAGATATCAGTATAGACATTGCCAGTAGTAATAATAGCCAGAACAACGCCCCATACATGAGCACGGACATTACCGGTACCGGTAGTAATAATAACCAAGAAGCAACGCCACACACACCTGGTATAGACACTGCCGCCAGCAACAACAGCCAACAGTGTATCAGATATCCGTACATACACTATACCGCCACTAAAAAACGGCGTACAACAACGCCTTATTAACAAGTATATATACTGGCTACGAACAACATACAGAAAGCAATGCCTCAGTAACAAATGTCTGTTAAAACCTCCAGGAACGCCTCAGTAACCAGTGCACATACTATCGCCACAACCTACAGTTTGCAGCAATGCCTCATTAACATGTATATACGTTACACTATCGCCACGAACTAAAGTCTACCTCAACGCCTCAGTAACCAGTGCATATACTATTGCCACGAACTACAGTTTGGAGCAATGCCTCAGTCAGATGTATATTGACTGCATTATCGCCACCAATCAAAGCCCGCAGCAATACCCTAGTAACCTGTAAACAGGCTAAAATATGGCCACGAACAGCACTCTGCAGCAACACCTCAGTAACTAGTACATACACTATCGCCACGAACCAAAGCCTGCAGCCACGAACCAGGAACCTGTAAACAGGCCACAATATGGCCACGAACAGCATTCTGCAGCAACACCTCGGTAACCAGTGCATACACTATCGCCACGAACCAAAGCCTGCAGCAACGAACCAGGAACCTGTAAACAGGCTACAATATGGCCACGAACAGCATTCTGCTACAACACCTCAATAACTAGTACATACACTATCGCCACGAACTAAAGCCTGCAGCCACGAACCAGAAACCTGTAAACAGGCTACAATATGGCCACGAACAGCATTCTGCCACAACACCTCAGTAACTAGTACATACACTATTGCCACGAACCAAAGCCTGCAGCCACGAACCAGGAACCTGTAAACAGACTACAATATGGCCACGAACAGCATTCTGCAGCAACACCTCAGTAACTAGTACATACACTATCGCCACGAACCAAAGCCTGCAGCCACGAACCAGAAACCTGTAAACAGACTACAATATGGCCACGAACAGCATTCTGCAGCAACACCTCAGTAACCAGTACATACACTATCGCCACGAACCAAAGCCTGCAGCCACGAACCAGGAACCTGTAAACAGGCCACAATATGGCCACGAACAGCATTCTGCAGCAACACCTCAGTAACCAGTACATACACTATCACCACGAACCAAAGCCTGCAGCAACGAACCAGGAACCTGTAAACAGACTACAATATGGTCACGAACAGCATTCTGCTGCAACACCTCAGTAACTAGTACATACACTATCGCCACGAACCAAAGCCTGCAGCAACGAACCAGGAACCTGTAAACAGGCCACAATATGGCCACGAACAGCATTCTGCAGCAACACCTCAGTAACCAGTACATACACTATCACCACGAACCAAAGCCTGCAGCAACGAACCAGGAACCTGTAAACAGGCTACAATATGGTCACGAACAGCATTCTGCTGCAACACCTCAGTAACTAGTACATACACTATCGCCACGAACTAAAGCCTGCAGCAACGAACCAGAAACCTGTAAACAGGCTACAATATGGCCACGAACAGCATTCTGCCACAACACCTCAGTAACTAGTACATACACTATTGCCACGAACCAAAGCCTGCAGCCACGAACCAGGAACCTGTAAACAGACTACAATATGGCCACGAACAGCATTCTGCAGCAACACCTCAGTAACTAGTACATACACTATCGCCACGAACCAAAGCCTGCAGCCACGAACCAGAAACCTGTAAACAGACTACAATATGGCCACGAACAGCATTCTGCAGCAACACCTCAGTAACCAGTACATACACTATCGCCACGAACCAAAGCCTGCAGCCACGAACCAGGAACCTGTAAACAGGCCACAATATGGCCACGAACAGCATTCTGCAGCAACACCTCAGTAACCAGTACATACACTATCACCACGAACCAAAGCCTGCAGCAACGAACCAGGAACCTGTAAACAGGCTACAATATGGTCACGAACAGCATTCTGCTGCAACACCTCAGTAACTAGTACATACACTATCGCCACCAACCAAAGCCTGCAGCAACGAACCAGAAACCTGTAAACAGACTACAATATGGCCACGAACAGCATTCTGCAGCAACACCTCAGTAACCAGTACATACACTATCGCCACGAACCAAAGCCTGCAGCCACGAATCAGGAACCTGTAAACAGACTACAATATGGCCACGAACAGCATTCTGCAGCAACACCTCAGTAACCAGTACATACACTATCGCCACGAACCAAAGCCTGCAGCCACGAACCAGGAACCTGTAAACAGGCCACAATATGGCCACGAACAGCATTCTGCAGCAACACCTCGGTAACCAGTACATACACTATCGCCACGAACCAAAGCCTGCAGCCACGAACCAGGAACCTGTAAACAGGCTACAATATGGCCACGAACAGCATTCTGCAGCAACACCTCAGTAACCAGCACATACACTATCGCCACGAACTGTAGTCTGCAGCTACACCTCAGACAGGGCAAAAAAGTACTGTCACAAACAGTCAGCGGAAATGTAAGATACCAGTAAAGATGATGTCACCATAAACAACATACAAACAGAAACGCCCTAGATACCCGCAGAATAGAAACTACCGCAATTGCTTGGCAGTGCTTATAAGGTCCACAATGTAATCCACATATTTTTGTAACAGAAATAAAGCTATACTACCATCACAATGCAAAATGGTTAAATAGTTTATTCCTGTAATACACTTTTCGCTTCACAATCGATAAAAGTAACGTTTGTTTAATTTATTTAGAGTGTTATTATTACTCATTGAGCCCGCACCTTGTGTGTCCAAGCTATTGAAATGATAGTGCTTCCCAACCACTTGCCCATGTCCCGCTCTCTTTCTGAGATCATTTGACGGAATGACGGGGCCTTTCATAAGGTGCATGCAAAAAGCGTTAAAAAGGCGTTTTTAACAGTCGATTCTGATAAATTTACCGCCATCCAATATTCTGTGTGGTGTATTTTTTAACCTCTTAACACATATTAGCCCCATCACATTTGAAAATGCTGGGTTCATCATGACCCGGTACTCCCGCTTCCAACGCCATTGCTTTGCTAAGGACAACTTGTTTAGAGCAAGCAGATAAAAAAATATACCCACTCGTAAATGTCAAGCTTGATAAAGATTATACTTTTTAATGTATGTATATATGTATGCTTGGGTTTTTACGCCGTACTTAACCATTTTTCAGTCATTTGACAACGAGGAGTGTGTACATATACTGTGTCTTCTTCTGGCAGGCCAAAGTGATGTGGCAGGCCAAGATTTCATGTCGAAGACACCAGACACCCCACCCCCCTCACTCAGTCACATTATACTGACGCAAAGCCAGTTAGGCCTTTTTTTCTTGCCCTTTCCTCTCAGCAACAAGTACGATTTTTAAAGTCTTTGCTATGAACTGGGCTTGATAGCTGGCATCCCGACGTCCAGGCGGACATTCAAACCATTTCGCTACCTAAGAGATCTAGGCCTAATCAGACACAGGTGTGTCAGATGAGAAGCACAATATCTACCCATGAGAATACCAATATTATCAATATATACTGGTTTTGCATGCTTTGCTAGAATTTCAGATAGATTATCGATTACAATTTCAAATAACTGAATGGAGAGGCGATACACCATTGGTAATACAATCACTAGTGAAATAATTTGCAAATAGTCTCGCCAGCTAGTGCTCACAAACTAATCAGATCGGCAATTTATGGCTGGTTAGGTTCTCTATATACTTCAGTTTATTTATGATCTGAGTAATCTCTGTCACAGCTATCTAGATCAGGCTCTAGGACCACGAAGCAATCTTAGACTTAAGTCAAAATTTCAAATCACCTTAAAATTGTTATTTTTGAAGCATATAGGGCAAAATATTGGTTGACAGCATAAATTCAGGGTAAGTTATCGTACAACATATTTTAGCTAAAATGACGGATAGGAAGATGCCAAATTTAATGACTGACATTTTGACTAAGATCGCTTCGTGATCACGGGGCCCGAAATGTTACACTCTCAGGTGTATCATAGGATAACGCGTGTATGCCATTATGCGATTTGGTACGATACCTTTTCCTGGTTTACTCACTTGCACAATCCAGTCTATATGAGAATATTTGATTGTACCATTTTGAGACACATAGATTTAGTCCCATCAGGGTGCACAAAATACCCATCCCTCGTATATGCACAATTTCAAGGGGTATTGTGTTTTCAAGGTTATGGTGGCACAAGTCGGACAAAACTTAATGTTTAAACATTGAAAGGTCCATTCATGTTATGCATAATAAAAAGCTATATAAGGTAAGACATGATATGAAAAGTATATCAGTTACTCTTTATTCACACAGATATTTATAACACAGACAGCAAGATCAGCGCTCTGGGTAGAAACTTTTGACAATGTTGATTTACGCATGTTGCCACCCGACAAAATTTGGTAATTACCACCGCCCGCTTTATGTGCTCGTGGAGCCTTGGTTTCACATATCTGTACGTTAAACTAGGGAATGATCGGTGGTTTATCTCGCGGGGCACTCCGGTTTGCACTGCCCATATTGAAACTACAAGTGAAAACAAGTATATCTTTAAAATGCACATCTTTAGGCGTCCGCTGTTAGTATTTCATCTTTTGAATTTTATGTAACTATATCTGCCTAAGACTTTGCTAAGTGATTGCAATTTTAATTGGCCGTCGCCCTATGTTTTTGCGACATTTCCCCCCCAAACATACAACACTTAGAGACAATACAACTCTTTATTTATATAGGATGCAATAAATCTGGGCCTAGGTAAATTATATAGCGAATAGGTCGTAAAGGGATTTTTGTTCATTAATAGGAAGTCATTTTTTCCATTTTACACCAAGTTGTTATTAAGCAGGATTGTGGAACAATGACAACTGGTGCGAGTTTAATTCATAAATCTTAAATCAACTTTGAAAGACACATGTAAGAAGGTGGAGGTCCATAAATCAAACTTATCCTAAGTTTGATATACACTACTGGAATCAACTTGGTCCTGTTAGGTTTTGGTATCAGTGGATAAATCGTGATTCGGTGTTCTTTCATTATGTAAAGCTAACTTGGAATGATACAACACGTGGTAGCGACAACTGGTATGAGCAGAAGGTAATCCACTTGGTGATAATTACCCTGCAAGCTAGTTTCAATCGATAATAAAATAATGACAACTATTGAATTGATTAATGGCAGTACGGGCATTATTAATTGCCATGATCGAGAATCTAATGAGAACCTTTGGGGAGGTCATTAGCCACAGCGGAGCAGTAAGCTTCGATGCTCGAAGGCCATGTGAAGTAATTACACTTGAAAACAAAAATGTGTCCTTGACCATTTTCCTCAGCTGGATGATTGACCTACAGGAAGGTGTTACGTCAGGCAATATTGTGAACCCCTTTGCCCGACTGTTGTATATAAGAGTGTCGAATATAGAATTTTAGTCATTTTATTCCTTGCCAGAAGTTACAGCTGATGGGTGCATAGGAGAAAGGAAATAATGTTCTGTGTGGCTGTAAAAGAGGACAAGTGTCATTGTGAGATGTACATGTACACCGTCTGAGTCATGCAAAGCTTCACTTACAGGTACGTTGATGTTTTTGTGTTTTTTTTCTTCTGTGTGTTGACAGATTTTTCATCTAGAACACATTATGCCATGAGTATATGGGAAGGAACAGGGAAAGCTAATGTTTGCATTTACAGCTGAATTAATACTTTTCTCAGAGGAAATGTCTTAACTGTGTTAATTCAGTATTTAAGTCCCTAGATGTCTATACCACCCCGATATGCTCTTTACGATTCCGCCTTTGATCGTTCTACATGTGTGCCTCGGTTGATTTTGATTTAAAATAGATTTTTTAATTATCATAATTGTTTCATTTTCATACACAGGGTTTATGCCAAAGTCATCAAGAGTACACTTCGTGACTTTATCAACTGTCTGATTTAGCGGAAATTCTTTACATGATGGAGTGAGTAACTGCATGTTCAAATAGTTAACAATAAATGTTTTACCTGTGCGAATCTGCATGTGGTTTAATGTGAAATACTTTCTGAACGATTCAGACGTGCGCTGTTTAGTTCCAATTTTGGACTTGACCTATTATTTTCAATTGGCAAATCCTTATGAAGTCATTTAACTCTATCCATAACAAAGTTCAATTTTTTTAGAATTTTCAAAACCAAGTAATTGGACCTATCACCTCAGATCGGTTTTTTTACCACCTAATGTGAAAATGCTTTGATTTCATCTCTCAAAATGCATGTACATATAGACTTATGAATGCATTCGCCTAATGGTGCTTGAAATGAACTATTTCAAGCAAAAGATATGTATGACATGTAACTTATATCATCTTGATCACTACAGACCACAGATTTTGATGTTTTAAAACCATTTCACTCGGTTGAAAAAAGTTCTAGAATAAATCGATTTCTAAATAAATCGAACTATTTTCCTAGTTCAGGACAAAGACAGGACAAAGATAGTGATATTTCTTACATTTTATGTGTGCAATTCTCCTGTACTGTAGTATTAGGTGTATTATACAGGCGTATGTTATCCATGCGTGTGCAACAACAGGTGGCTACCTGTCAGCTCATGCCCTGCTCGTGCACTTCTCTCTCCTACTGCTCTCTTACACAACATGGCCTTGCCTCCCGGATTGGTGAAGTACTTTCCTCTCTCTCCTCTCGATATATACGGGTATGGACGTGGGAACTGTGATTGTTCGTAACACGAGGCACAGGAATTCGCAGCTGGGGAGCGGGTGGTTTACCATAGCGACCGAAAAAATGCAGCCGTGATGTCAGAGCTGCCATTTCCCTCCCCTCCAAGCTGCGCTAGTCAGAACTAAGTCATCCATACTATTATGGGTAGACCTATATTATACACTTCTTCGGTACACCAGTGATCTGAAAGAGTTACCTTAATCAGTGGTAACAGTTCTTAGATTGATGGGTTAAGTGAAAATCAATGCATGTTCATAAATAATGCTAAATAAACAATAAATAAACTGTGGAACATCATCCATTTTCCGCAACTCGAGATCACACGACTGTAAGGAAAGTAGTGGATCAACAGTGCCCATGAATGTTGCTTTGTGAGCGATTACAGGGACTACAGCATTGTATACAAAGCGCCCGACCCGAACATACAATATCTATATAGTTTGCAGCTAGCTAAAAGGAACTTTTACTAATTTTAATAAATGTTTCTACGCCACTATATTTTTTAAAACATAAAAACAAGACTCTTTTTTACATTAACGTAATTTAGCATCTGTACACGCCTAGTCGTCATGCGTAAAGAGTGTGTAGATGAATTTTCCATGACAACTGCTCGGAAAACTTCAAACTCTGCATGTGCGATGAGGTGCGCGTTTACTACGAGTCTGAGAGGTAAATGCAGCAGCGAGTGCAGGGGTCCCTGGAAGCAAAATTCGATGTAAATTGTGCCAAATTAGGACGACCATGAGATGCAGCAATGAACCTAGCAGTGCAGCGAACACTTTCTTAACGATGAGGGCTGCGCGGGGAAACGTGCGCCCGATGGGTGTGTCAACAAAGTAAACTAATGTCTTTTGTGGCCAAAGGTTGTTTTGAGAAGTGTTTACTGGTAAGTTTGTCCACCTGCATGAAAGCTGTATATATATATAATCAGAAACGCTCACACGAGGCTTTAGTTCGCTTACACTAAGCCATAACTACTTTTCAAAACTGCTGCAAACAGATGGGACATTCCATACGTTCACCCGGATTGCTTACAGTCTCGCTTATTTGTTTTTATTTATGAATGTCCATATCTGCCTAGTCCGTGTGACAGGCAGACTCTTATAAGTGGATATTTCACAACACTATATATGTACATATATGTTGAATAAAGGCACAGAGTATTTAAGACTAGTATGTATGTATGTATACTTGGGGGTTTAACGTCGTATTTGACAATTTTTCAGTCACATGACAACGAGGAGTCATCTTGTGTTTGTACATATAACGCCTCCAAACGAGTCCATGCCTCCAAAGTGCTGTCGTCACTGAAGACTCATGTCGAAGACACCATAACCGTCCCGGTCACATTATACTGACACTGAGCCAACCAGTCATGTTTCCTTCTGCTCATTGCTGCATGAGCGCCAAGCGAGGCTGCAGCAAATACCATTTTTAAAATCTCTGGTATGACCTGACCTCGGTTTGATCCCGGGATCTCCCGTCTTCAAGTGCGAGTGAGTGAGTGCTTGGGGTTTAACGCTCCACTATTCCCTCAATGCTGAACGCCAAGCGAGGAAGTTTCTGTTTCCTCTTTTAATGTCTTATGTGTGGCTCCAGGATTGACCCAAAGCCCTCGACTTGGAGGTGGACGCCATGCGACTCCTACAAGTGACGTGTGGTTCCTTTATGTGACATGTGGTTGCTATATGTGACACAATTCACACGTCGCTCCTACGCTGCTGTTTCATGTCATGTCTTTCCCCCGTGCGGTATTCGGTTTGTGTGTTTGAAATACGCTCCTGCCGTGCGGGCCCTGTGTGTAACACGCAGGCGTTTCATATGCATGCATGCCATATGTCATGCGGCTCTTTAGTGTGACATCCGGTTGCTACTTTAGTCATCTACGTGACATACAGACCATATGCAGCGCAAAAGAATGTCTTGTCAAGGTTGTAACGTAAATGTGTCCATGTTGGACAGACCGTAAATATTCGTACATTGTACAAAATGTGCGTCTGTGTCGTGCTTAGCAACATAGATGCTGTGATCGGATAGACCATAACACAGGGAGGCTTCACTTGAAAGGCCGGGAGGCCGATCTCATCCGGCGCCGACGTTTACCTTACAATGTAGTCTATTTCCTAACGTTGGCGCGACATAATAAAGAAAACGTACTGAATCTGTTCGTACCTGAATAAAAAATGACATATCTTAGTTGTGGTTTAAGCTAACGTTTCCGAAAAAAAGGAGGGGAAGAAGCCCCCCAACATCTCAAACCCCGAGGGATATGTTTTGCGATGCAAATTCTAGAACTGTAGCCTTGTAGTAGGAGCGTACGTTGGAGGGGAAGCAAAATCCAAAACAGACGAAAGCGACGGCTATTACAGTTGTATAATGTCCCAAATGGTATCGATAGAAAGTTTCCCAAAAGGTGCGGGTGCGTTTACAGACGCTAAGTTGGATTAGAATTGAATGAATCATTGATCATTGCTGTAAGTCCCTCTGTCGTTTGATGTAAAATATTGTTTTGCTTATTTTCAGACCTGGACAATTGGCCAGTATAATTATTGCGGGCAGTATGTCGGTGGGCGTTATGGCAATCTTAGGCTTTTGCCTACATGTAATGTTCAACCGCAAGTTTCAGTGTGACGCTGACGTAGAACACGGGAGTACCAGGCAGCCAGTGCCTAGAAGCAATCTCATAAATTCAAGCAGATACCCATCCAACAAAATATTCAGTCTTTCAGGTATTTAAAACAGTATTCGTATTCATGAATGTTCGCTATAGTTAATCAATTACCGTACCAAATTACAGGCATTGTGGCGGCTGCTTTATGTAGTTCAGTTGCGTTAATGAACCGTGTAGTACACATACCCATTCATGATTGGTAAATCTATGATCCTTAACTAAAATAATCTTACATATTTTGTGTTACACCGGATTCTTTCTATCTGTATACCACAGCAAAGAAATACATGTACTTTTCTGTTTCAGGGCGCCTTCTACCTCCACCACCACTGTCTCCTCCACCTCCACCTTTGGATTGCGTGGTGGAAATCAGTCATATCTCTAACACTTCGGTCACCTACATTTCTGAGAGCGAATACGGCAGCATGCAAGAAATACCGTCATCGAGTGATGATGCAACAATACCTTATGTAGTATTTACATCTGATTTATCATCTCTCTCATCGCCTGGTCAGTATCAGAGCGAAGGTTCTCGCGCACACGAACAGAAGTTAGGCGGCCACTTAACTCCCACAGTTTCTGTAATTGCTGAGGAAGATGAGGATATGACATCTTGGGACTCCCGGAGCGAACATGCAACAACTTCCAGAGCCGTGTCAGGCCTGAGTTTGAGGCCGCTGGAAGGTGTCACAACGCCTAATTATCTGACCTCACCACACGTACCGCTCCATGTATCAGACACTGAAACAAGCACACCAAAGACAGTTACGGTGCCAAGCAGCCAGAGGACCTTCTTCGCTGCCAAAACCACATTACATCCCACTTCTGCCACCGACAACCGACGGATTACGGAAGATCATGAAACGACTAACATTTCTCCCAAATCGTGAACTGCCAACTACCAAATCATTAATAATCATAACCTCGATACCATCAAATAGATAGAATAGCAATGTGTTAAGCATGAACGTGAGTGTGAAAAGGAGTGGTGTTATGTTATGTCTTAATTATATCACCTTAGTGCGTCATCTCCATGATGTTTTAGAGTTATTGAGATAGAAGCTGCAGAACTGAACCATGTATACAGTTGTAAATAAATGTAAAATGCAGCTATAAACTGTTATTTATTTTAACAACATATGCCTTACAACAGTACAGTGGTCATTACTGGGAACAATGTACCTGTGTTGTCCTGCTTTGTATAGCGGGATAGGGATATATGGATCACACGTGCTAATCGGACGAATACGCAGCAAGTTGGCACGTGTACTGTGTAATTCCGCTTATAACTGGAAGTTAATTGACATGTGAATCCGAGTCTATCTGATAACATGCAAATCTAGTGCTGAAGATTGATTTCGCCTCAGATGAATTTCATGCCGATTTGTTGTCACTTACACCACCACTACCCTCATATTATTATGCCTATTTGTTTTCTTTATTATGTCACCGGATAGAAATAAATGTATGAATTTAAAGGAAACTTTCGTTAATTCTGTCGGTTTACGACTGGAAAGACATGGTGTCTTCGCGACAAACGTGAACCTGCAGCTCCGAGTACAGTCAGGCATTCGCTAGGATCTTTCTTGTTCCTGTTGCTTTTCTGCAAACGTCTCAATCTAGTGATCATAAAAGTCAGAGAGGAAAGGCCCACTATAAACAGAAACACCAGAGACAAAGCAAAGAAACTGAAATCAAATACATTTCCACTTACACTAACAAACCATGTATAACTTGTACACATTTATCTGTAGGCATACACATCTGTAGGCGACACACTTAGCATACCAGTTATGAGCTACTCGAAGCAGTTCCAAAGACAATTTCGTTTTAGGACAGCAAACGATTGTTTCAGCACCGCGATGTTATATGTTTAGGACCATTACGGGATACCATCAAAAACCATTCCAATCCATGAATAGGAAACTGATGCTCCACAGAATTAAAGACCTCGATAAATATAATTTTAAACTCAAATGAAACAGTAAGTTTTTCTGCATACTCTTCATGCGCCCGAAGTTTTATGTATATTCACCTCTCTTTGCTTCAGTTATGACAAACAATACACGGTCCTCCTCACTAATTCTATCTTCAATTATGTACACGTGCAGATTTGCAGAGTTCACGAAAATGCGTTAAAAACCGCAAGAGACGTTGCGTTCACAAGCATTTCTTGTCCATAAAATCTATATTACACATTGAAACGGTGAAAATTGATGAAACTGACCCAAGCAGCACAATCCTATCCGTATATCAATCTTATCATGTCCACGAAAATCCTGTAAAAATTGCAGTAGAAACTTTTACAAGAAATGGTTACATGTTACAGACGAACATGCTGATGATTATATCCCCGAGGATCTAAACGTGACTTTTACATTTAATTTGCCTAATGCAAATGAAAAGCAGGCATCTGTTTTGGATGGTGTTTCATGAGAACACATTCGGGGGGGCGAACTGCATTTTGCGCAGGTTCCCAATTTGTAGAGAAGTCCGAGAGAAAATATATTTTCCCACTGCATGTTCATATAAATAACTTGGTCTGGTTGTTCAAAAGGTGTATTAGCTAATAGTAAACACCGACATCAAGTCATGTTACACATATTTACGATTTTAGCAAAACCCAACAACCAAGATATTTGTACACAAACTAAGCAGAACATCAGAAGATTTAGTTCAAATTTAATACATTTTTACACAATTATTTTTTGGCCAAGTACAAAACTGAAGACTTGGTTTAAAGTTAAGTCGAGTATTAAGTGTTCAGACGTTTTAAATAACTGGGGCCAGGTGGGCGTAATATTCAGGTAACACCCCACAGGGCGTGGTAATTCAAACAAACTGTACAAAGTTTTGAGGTCATGACATCCACTCTGGGCACCAAAAAGATGGAGTCGCTAAAGGGCAATTTAAAGGGATACAGATGTAGATGTTAAAGCGCTGATTCATTGTAAATGAAGTTCCTAGACCAATGGTGCAGCCGTTCGAATCCAGCTCTTGCTGTGTTGGCTACAAATTTCCGTTTGGAAGTTTTTGAGGTACTTAGGAAAGGTTGGTGGTTTACTTCGTGCTCTTCGGTTTCCTCCACCCATAAACCTGCACACGTTCACATAAGAAAACAATTCTTGAGTATAGTGTCAAACACCAATCAAATAAATAAACTAAATTTCTTGACACATTACTTTCTAATGAATTAATAAAAAAAATCTTGGTAAGTTGTATAGACAGGTTCAATGAGAATTTCAGTATAAATACATATGTATATACATATATCAGTACACTAAATTTGCATAGATACATGAACACAGTTTCAGCTGAAACACCACCGAGGTACAGTAACTAGACCTAAATGTTTGTCCACGAACTAAATCACCTGTTTTTCCGGATTCTGAAAGTTCTACTAACCATAGAAATGTGTTTTGATGTGGGATAGGTAGGATAGGATATTCTTACGGAAAAATGCTAGTTCCAGCACCAGAGTGTTCTTTCATGACCTTTAAAAATGATTTTTTAAGCACAAAATTTAGGTCAAATACACACGGTATGCATTTCCTCAGAACAGAATCTACTTATTCATCTGCTTATTTATTAATCAAATTTATTCAAAGACTGATCTCATTAATACATAATGCAGTTTGCTAGTTCCTGAGGTTCACAACTGAGGCTCATGGTCTTGACCTATTTAAGGTGGGTTTCATGAAACATATGCAGTGATAAGTAGCCCTTAGTTTGGTGCACTTTATATCTCTACAACATACTTTGTCTTGGAAGTTAAGGGGTTATGTAGTTAAGTGCATTTCATGAAACTGGGCATTGAGACTCCTCTAGATACACATCAAGCAGTACATGGAATTCAATTGTTCTGTAATTATCTTTCATCCTTAGAAATAAGAACATATGTTTCTTCAAGTAGTTTTATCTGTGAGTGCTTGAACAAAATTAAAGTTTTGGCATGATAAATAAATGTTGCACGTCCACACATTCTTAACCTTGCACATTATGTAACAAAATAAATAACACATACATACATTCTCTCATACCACATATGCCCAAAATATTTTTCATCTTGGATGAACTGTGCCATCCATATCAGATAGCATCAGATACAGCAACTAAATTTTCTATTAAGACCAGATATTTACAAACTTAATACAATTCTGAGGATATACAGGAGTGGAATGGGAACTATCATGACAATTTAAGGCTTTTAACCACAAAGTACCTCTTCACAAGGCATGATCAATGATCATTTGCAAAATCACAGAATTGTAACACAGAACTCATGTTGCCTTTCAAAAAATTAAGCTGCCATATTTTCAAGGCGTATTCCTCATATATTTGTGGCCCCAACAAATCCATGAGTTTCATCTAAAACAAACGAAGAAAAAAAACAACAACTTTATATCCACTGGATTTTCAACAACTTGAGGACCTAATAAGAAAAAAGAAATTCTAATCTCAGGAAAACTTGTGAGATTTAAATTCTACTGTGAAAACTATTGCCACCATATTTGTATCATTCTGCTAATACCTTGACAGATACACTAAATAAGTATCTCTGATTATTAACATTATGTCAGACATGTCATTATGAAACTTTGGATTTTTTTTTTTTTACATTCATATTATGTCTCTAAAACAAGGACTTGAAGATTTCTAAAACTATAGTATTTTATGCATAACAAACATACCTGCCAGGTTTCTTCTGACTCAGATTCTAATATCTGACATGCCTGATGTAACATGGTGGGACCAATTGCATTTGTGCAATCACTGCCAACGAGAAAAATAATAGCACTGTCACATAATATACAGATAGTGCATCCTGTGGGATGTGATATGAGCAACTGTCAGATCGAGGGCAATGAGGGCGAAGCCAAAGTGGAATATCACTTGTTGAGAGCTGACAATTCCTCATATCCACAACATGCAACATATGTTTCATTATACTGAAAAAAAAAACAAAAAAAAACAGTGTACCTTTTCAGGCTCTGTTTAAATCGTTGGATTTGTATGTCGATAACGGAGCTATAACCTTAAACCCTTGATTTACTTTAAGAACAAGCAGATGTCGGAGAGCAAACAAAGGTAGATAACTGCCATGGAATAAACGCACGTGATTGTTGGATATTAGCACGAGATCATTGGATATTGCCTCGTGAACATGGAATATTACTTTGTCAGCCTGACACTGCATTTCTTGGGGGCATGATTGTTGTACATGATGTTTTGCAGGATACGATGTGACCATCTCTCGACCAATGGAAACAAAGAACAACCCTATAAAGTCGCTTGTGAAATCTGTAATACAAGGTCGCCTTATGTAGGAGTTATGCCGATGAGTTAGTAGTAACAGTTTCAAATTACCTAGGCTTATTTCCTTAGTGGCAGGAGTAATAACGAGGCCAATACATACACTATCTGGTCAAAGGGCATAGGCTGAGTGAGCAAGCAGTGTGAATCAATTTATGTACACATCTGTCTTCAACACCTGTATTTATAGTGCACAAGTAATATCAGATCATAAATAAAGTTGATTAAGAGACAGACTTTTACATGTCCGTTTCTCCATGCAGAAACACCTGATCCTTCAGAGCAATTTAATGAATAAGGAATGGCTGAACATGAACAGTAACATTTCCAAGTAATGCTAATGGTCACTTACTCTTTTAATGCCTGGTATTGTGCTCTCTTTGTCTTGTGGATATCAGGTGGTTCACCTTCCAGAAACAAAAAAAAAACAAAAAAAAAATAGCCACACTGAAGAGCATTTATTTAATTAATTCATGGTTTAAGAATTTCAGCTATGTAAGATGTAAGATTTTCAGCTCTCAAGAAAATCTTACTTCAATATATTATTTAAGTTATAAATATTTTACAGTCAGGACTGTGGGTTGAAATACCTGAACCCCAAAATGTACTTGACAAACTTCTTCACTAAAGTAGCCAAACCCATGGGACCAAACTATGGCAAGACCACTGAACAAAGGCAATCAAGGGCCCATTAAAGATCATATCTGGTCTGGAACACTTTGAGAATTCTCAACTGAAGAATAAAAACCCCACTCAACTATTCTGTCTCATATAAGTCTTCATGTGCTAAAGTCACAGCACATTCTTCTAGGTACTGGATTTTCAAAGTTTGCTGTGTGTTATTGAACTAAATCATGACTTTCATATACATGTAGCCCAACGGCAGATTGTTATAAAAGGTATAAAAAATTTAAATATGTTTACAAACATTTGTCCCCAAAGAAGTCAATTTCACATTCTGTGGTCTATATGTACGTGTACTGCACTAACCCACATATTTCTGATGTTAGTGAAGGAAATTCTCATTTCACTTCTGTGTGTGTGTATAAAACATGTCAGACCATCTAATTTTGTGGTCCAAAAAAGTCAAGTTTCTTTTCATACACTGTGATGTACTTACCAAGCCAATCATTTTTGTTCTCGGTCACACTATTATACGTGGTCCCATGTTTTCCATCACCATGGGCTGTAGCGAAATGAGTCTGATACCTGGATCCACTGACAGGTGTCATGTTGCCGTTTTCTGAGATTATGTTTTTGTTAAACAGCCCAATCACTGATGTCATATCAGTGCTCTCCTTCATTTCTTTGTCCATTCTGGAATAAGAAGTGAGAGGGAAAAAAATACAAAGATTGATAGAAAAAGGCATACAGGTAAACATTCAATTGACATTCTGTGTAGCATTGGATTTATAGATTATTGTTAAAACTGTGAAACCAACAAAGTCTCATTTTTAGATTTTCATTAAGTCATTAAGCAGTTTAAACAGTAGTTACATTTTCTTGTCTTCATTTCGAAATACTGGATGGCTATGCCTTGGCTCATCGGAATCATAACTGACAGTAAGGCTTGGGATGGTCTGTGGTCCAGATGTCTGAAATGGTAAGTCAACTATAATGGCATATTTACATAATAAATAACGGCTTGATTTTCAAATGATGTAACCATGTAACCATGGGACTACACTTAATTTGATGCAAGGGACACATTACATGCTTCACTACATGGATGTGCTTTTGGCATATTACACCCTGCACTAAATGGGTGCAATTAATCTGATGTTAGGGGAACTCACACAGTCCACTTCACTACATACTAGTAGATACACTTCCATCCAATGCATTATGGCACACAATGCACACTTCCGTACATGACTACACTTCTATCCCATGTTCTAGCACATAAATTACACACTCCTTACATAGCTGCACTTCAATCTCATGTATTAGGACATAGATTACACACTTCCCTACAGAACTACACTTCAATCCCATGTATTAAGTCATACACACTTCCCTTACATAGCTACACTTCAATCCCATGTAATTAAGACATAGATTAAACACTTCCTCCCATGTATTAGGACATAGATTACACACTTCCTTACATAGCTGCACTTCAATCTCATGTATTAGGACATAGATTACACACTTCCCTACATAGCTACACTTCAATCCCATGTATTAGACATAGATTAAACACTTCCCTCACCATGTATTAGGGACATAGATTACACACTTCCCTACATAGCTACACTTCAATTCCATGTATTGGCTCACTTCCAACAGCATGTATGTACATTACACTTTCATCTAACATACATTTTAAGAGCATACATTACACACTCAGTTCTGTCTTTAGGGCTGCTTTTACATGTAACATGAGATTACCTGCAATGTCTGTGGAGGAGATTCTCTCATTGTTCAGGCACACCTTGAAGCCGAATCATTTCTATGGCTGAGAAAAAAAGTCATAAACAAGAAAACCATCACGGCAAAAACACACCCATTCAGCAAGCTCATTATACCATGAACCATGGAATGAAACAGTGTGTCCAAAAGTATGGCAGGTCAGCTCAAAGATAAAAATTTATCCAATTTGCATTTGTAACATTCAATACACTTAAACTTATTAATTATTACAACTTAAAAATGAAGAAGCACTAAAATCTAACAATCATAGCCTGTACTATTTAAATCTGCTGGATTTCACACAAAAACTGCATTTCATACAAGCTGCATTAACAGTACAACAAATGTAAAAAAAACTTACAAGATGACATTGCCATTAAATTTTTCTCTCGTCTTTTCCGACGAGCCTTGCAATTTATGCTGTTCTGAAAGGAAAAGGAGGAGTTATTTAATGTCACCCATGAATTCCATCTTCAAATCCTTTTAAGATGCTCAGAACTTCATATGAAGCAAATTTTATTATTCGGATCAGGATCAAAAGGATTAGGATCAAAACTTAATGAACGCTATACCAGAGTATTAATAAATGAATGATGGGAAATAAAGACACCAGATGCTTAGGGTAGACATGCCAACCCAGAAATGTCCTGAGATTCCATTCCGAGATGCCATTTACCCTGCTGTAGTTAAAGCCCTATCCTCTTCCTCGGCATCAAAACGCGACTCCTCAAGGCTTGAGGCTGATGTTGATGATCCCTGCCGCTGACTCCCACAGCTTGAATCTGACAGCAGATCTGTCATAGCCCTTGGAACTCGTCGGACCTCCTTCCTGTGGACAGGTTCTCCCAAGGCGCTGATTGGTGGAATAGGCAGTGGCCGAGGCTTTATTGGCTCTTGCTCCGAGGCTGGATATCGCCATATACAAGAAACATACATATGGAGCAGTGAAACAACTTCCTACTTTATCTTAACAGATGTACATCTGAATAAGACACCTTCTACAGACATTCTAATAGCACTTTCCAAGAAGTTTCCTCTTCATGCTCAATGAAACATTTTTTTCATAAAATGCACTTTCAACAATTGTTTTGATACACTGTATTTTTTTCTAAAATAATGGTCAATTCCTAATTTTACAATATTGGGGTGGTCTGTCAAGCTGTACACTGTACAAGCTTCTCAACAGAATGATAAAATTTTGATGACAATGTTACTGTTGTAAGCTTTGAAGCTTTCATGGTACTGTGAGACTCTGCTTATCCTGCATCATTGCCCAAAACAAATCACATACTGTGAATGTTTCCTAGAGAGATGTCTGCAACAGGTTCATCTCCTTCAATGTTGTCCCACACTATTTTAGGTGCATCAAAATGAGTATTTAAGAGCAACTTTATAATGATAGCCAATCAAACAAATTAGAGGTCAACAGGGACCAGTTGTTCAAAAGTGTATTAAAAGGCTTAAATCTTAATATTAGTCTTGTTCTGATATAAAACCAACTGGGCTAAAGTTATACCGTACTCGGTTTAACTGCTAAGACAGTATGAACATCTGGGTGCAGCAAAACATTTTTTGTTTTGATATTAAAAAACTGAAGAAAAATATGTTTTACAGAGATCTTTGGAGCAACAAGCAAACACTAAAACAGTTTCAGTGAAATGTGATCATACATGTAATACAAAAATCAAAACTATCTAGTGGACATCAGGATTCAGAGAGACTGCTGGTTGTATTGAACACATTTCACATTTCTGGTTTAAAGCAAAACAATGAATCTACAAGTACATGTACCGTGAATGTCGAGGTGTGTTACTCTCGCCTTTTGTAAGGACGAAACATTGAGTTAGTGCTTTTAACAGTAAGAAATGCTGAATTTTAATTATTTTTCCAAACTTGGCCAGAAAACCCTTTGAAAACAATACTGGTTAAGTGACAAATAGTACACAATTCTATTATGACATAATTATATAAGGACAAATTAAGGGTATGTTCTATCTGAATGACTAATTCCACAAATGACATATCAAAGCCCAGGTAGCAAAATGTATTTCACAGAAATCATATCCTGTTTGAACAATGAAAGACATCAAAGATACCTCATCTAACAACAGATTCCACAGGAGACCAACCTTTATTGGTGGGGGTCTAGTTGGAGGAGCACTCTTCCCTTCAGGATGGCAGGCCAAAGCTCTGTCCTTGAGAAAGCGTTTCTTTTTTGTTGTCGGTTTAACTTTTGTGCACGTGTCTTCCACCTAAAATTAATAAATTTATCAAAGGAATATGTGAATTCAACTAAAGTGTGGAGATAAAAAAAAAGCGCCAGTGATGTTATCAACTTTTGTAAATGTAACAAAATGAAAGATGCAATCACACATGATTTCCATAGTGATCTCACTGATAGTATGTGAGACATGAAAATTCCATCCAAAATGGTGCTTGCATGAATACAAAGAAAGGCACAGTCTCAAGCTCACCCTAAGGTTAGTGTCCCCATTGACATGTGTCCCACTCCCTCTATCACTTTTTGGCAAAGGGTTTTCATCCTTGCGAAGCTCCTGTCTCCTCTCCATGGAGCAAACTTTTGCCTTGCATCCCACAGCTATCCCTGCAATGTCTTGAACAACTTGCCCACATTCTTCCTGTTTTTGCGTTTCCTTGACTTCAGGTTGAATCACTACGGTTTCTTTATTTCCATTTGATGCATTCCTGAAACAACATGAACATGTTCCATTTTATGTCCATGGTAGGAAAGAGGTCTTCCCTTTCTGCTCCACTCCAGCATTGTTTAGTTATCAGTCACAACCAGTTGTAAGGAATCATGGGATACAGTTTTAACAACAATCAATTAAGCTTAACAAGAGTTATGGTAGTTGCACAGAATACCTATAAGATATGAATACAGCTTTCGTGCATTTAAGATAAAGTAAACAACATATTTTTCATCACATACCTGTTTTCTCTACAGAATCGTTGGATGTGTGAGACAACAAATGGCATCTTTAGCACTTTGTTAGCAGAAGGTCGTTGTGAAGGTTTTGGGTTCAAGAGCTGTTTACATAGCACCATTATATCTTTGCTGTATTCTTTAGGAAGTGCAGGAATCTAAAAATATTACAAAATACTCATAATCTTGGAACAACTTGCACAGCCTAAGATCAAAAAAAGCTACTAAAATTTTTTAATCAAATACAATATATAAAACATTCTGAAGAACACCACCAAACTGGTTGTATTGATGGATTTTTTCTTAACAACCGACATTTAGACTGGAACAGCAAGCAACTTAAACTCGGTAACCTAGATAATTAAGAAGTTTTATTATCAAGAGATGTGGGTGAGTATACAAGTACCTGTCCTTTGGTGATGATTTTCATTAAGGCAGGCAGGCTGGAGGCTGTGAAGGCATATTTAAGCGTCATCATCTCATGGAGACAGCAACCAAGGGACCACATGTCAGTCTGGAGAGGTAAAATAAAATTATCATCTTTTTAGAAACATTAACTAGAACATACATATTTGCATGTAATAACATTAGAAATTATTTACCTAACTATCTAATAACATGATTTAAATAATAAAATTTGTGTAAAAAAAAGCAGACACACTTTGATTCGAGCTGTAACTCATTAACACTTTTATATGTGATCATCTCACAGATTAACATTCAAAGATGAATTTCTTCTGGGAAAATAAAACAAGTACACACCTTACTGTTATATGGTTTGTTGGCAAACAGTTCTGGGCTCATATAATTAGGGAGTTCCAATGAACGTTTCTGCCATATCACAACCATTTTGGAGAGCCCTGAAATGATGATACCACATGTATTTGAGTATCATATACATGTTCATATCAATAAATCATCACACAGTTTATCACTGACTTGGACTGAAAATAATTTACACACTGCCTCTTATATCAAATATACAACACTCACTGAGTATTGTTTTTTTTTTGTTAACCTACCTGGCAATACCAAAATCCCCTAGTTTGACAAATTTTGTTTGTGTCAAAAATATATTCTGTGTTTTCAGATCTCGGTGAAGAATGTGTGGCCATGAAGGTACTGTAAAGGGAAAGTGGAAACAAACACTGATATAAAGAGTGACACCACAATCAAATCATGTCATGCAGGTGAGCTAAATCAGTATTTTTTGTGGCATTAAGCTAATGGTTGCTGATAGCCCTGTATTAAGTTACTTGTGGATCATGTAAGAACTCGCAATAATAAAGCAAGAGGTTTTACATCACTAACTAATTTGTACCAAGCTAAATTACTAGACACCATGAAGTGCTTAAGTCAACTCTCTTGACAGTTGTGTGTGAGCATGTGTGTGTGTTTTTTTTTAAACCACAAACTAATTTCATTTGATCTTCACCTGAATGGCCATACAGACTTGAATGAACCACTCCATGACCTGGTCCTCCTGAATTAATTCTCCTTCCTGCTGCTGAAGGCGTGTATGGAGGTCCCCACCATCACAGTAATGCATTACAATACAAAGATGGCTACCCTCTACCTCAAACACACCATGACAAGCCACAATATTAGGATGTGACAGATTTGACAACAGCTCAGCCTCTCGCCGCAGTGTTCCATGCTCCTCTTCTGTCTGTCCCAGCAGCTCCAGCTTCTTCACAGCAAACTGCGCAAAATCAGGTGTGATAAGTATTTTTAGGTCATGATGTCATCACTATACATGCTTAGTGTTTCCTAACAAACATGTATAAGTCCACAAGGAAGTCTGAACATGAAATATCTGGGTATGAAATTCATGTAAGGTTAAATCATGCTTTAAAGTATGATATGCATGTCATAAGACTTCATTGGAAATTTCAAGAATTTTCTTTTTGCACTTCAGATTTCACCAAATAAATATCTTACCTTTGATATCATACAGTGTAGAAGCAGAGAATATTTTGCTATGCTAATATGATGTAAAAATTAAATGCCTCATACCAATTTCTTAGTTGTTTTTTGGATGACCTGCCAGACCTCTCCATATTTTCCCTTTCCTATGGTCTTTACAAAATCATAATCATCAGCTATCATGGCTTCCTTCCTGTTCTTAAACCATCATTGTCCGGGACAGAGCCAGACCTTCAAGATGTCTGCAAATAAAAAAAAAAAAAAAAAATACAGGGATGTATTACATAATTACTGACACTGGTATGCAAGGTGTTTTGGATATAATTTAGTGGTCCATGTGCAGGCCCATTTACGGTCAGATAATAGCAGGTGGCACCTGAATGAGGGGTGTTACAGGACAGCAATTTCAATGAGCCTGTCATCCCATGGACCACTAAACATGGTGTGTTAAGTATTCATTGATTTATTTATTTGATTGGTGTTTTACACCATACACAAGAATATTTCACTTATGCAACGGCGGCCGGCATTGTGGTGGGAGAAAGCCTGGCAGAGCCTGGGGGAAACCCACAACCATCCGCAGGTTACTGGCAGACCTTCCCATGTACAGCTGGAGAGAAAGCCAGCATGAGCTGGACTTGAACTCACAGCGACCACAATGGTGAGAGGCTCCTGGGTCATTAGGCTATGCTAGTGCACTAACCAACCAAGCCAGGGACTCTCCTGTTAAATATTCAGTCACCATGGATTAAATATAGTGTGCCATACATTTTTTGAAAAATACTCTGCATGAACTGAAAACGGAGCACTGAATGGATAGCATTATACAGATACTGTGTGTCTATAGCAACTTCTGTGCTAGACTGGGTCTGTTATAGATGTTGGCTCTTCTCTCAAGAAGTTCATCAGTTTTCTCTCTGAATGCTTACGCAGGCTAAATCTGGAATGCAAACCATTGCTCAACATCCTGCTTCACCCTGCCGATAGATAAACCTTAGTTTGCCACCTGAAGAGTGAGGTAATTCAAAAGTTTGCGCTGGGGGGCTCACACTGATTCCTGGGGAAGAGTGACTTGCTATATTGGACTGAGGAATTCCTGTGAGCCCACTGCCCAAGTCTGCCGGGTTCCTCTCTGAATGCTTAGTTGCAATAAATCTGGTGTGCAGATATTGTTCAAGCCTGGCCAGGTGAACAGGCAGTATCATGCCACTCGAGTGGTTTGATAATCCGAATGTCTTAGCACGTCACTGAATTTACTGTCATTCTTATCGTGGCCATTTTAAAGTTTTTGTTAGCAATTATAGAAAGCCTACGATTATATGGAAACAACAGTGTAGCCAGCCTAGCCTAGCCGATTGTGATGTTATTTGCCATTTTTGTTATGTGATAGGTTCTCCTAAGCTGGTGACTCTGATGTTTCTGCATAATCGTAAGCTTTCAGAATATTTTCAAAATGATGCATAGTGCAGACTTCAATCTGTATACCGCAAAAGATGAGAGTCAATTAAGTGACATGGTCAGACTTTCTGAAAACCGAAACACAATGGTGGTGGTGGTGGTGTGTGGGTGTGGTGGTGATGGTGTGTGTGTGGTGGGGGTGAGGGGAGGGGGGTGGGGGGTGGACCTTTTACCTATAAAGGCCCCGTCCAATAATATAGCAAGTCGTATGCACAGTATCTATAAGTAAGAGTATAAGTGTATTGTAATTCGAATCAAAAGTTTTAAGAGATATGTGTTCAATGTATATATAAGAGAATCCACAATCGCATGTGTAACACGAAAATAAGCCGAAATACTCGTACGCCCGCCGGCCTACATATTTTGAATTGGCAAGGCCCACAGTAGGCCTACGTAGGCCTACAAATACAATGGAGCCGAAGCTTTCTCAGGAGAGAGTAGCCTTAGTGTTTTCGAGTTGACATTCAAATGATAGTTTTCTCAGCTTTTCCCCACTACCAAAATGAAAGAGCAAAGAGGACGAAATGGTGACATACCAGACAAACACAAATCAAACAACTGCAAGATAGTTGAATGTCAAACTCCATTTCGCTGTCAACTGTGTTGCCGGAAAAAATGCTTTCTTCTCTTTACCTTTATGTACCTCCTAACATTAAAGATCACTATGCAAAGGGAAGCAACAAACAGCGCCATATCTCAGGTACATGAATCCCTGGCCTAGGCCAGGTTGAATGGATAGACCTACGAGCATTTTATTGCTTTATACACTTACACTAATATGAAGAAATATTTCCCTTGGAATTTGTCATTTCCAACTATCAACTCATTAAAATAAAAATTCATTAAAAAGGCCTACCGGTACAATATCCACATTTAATTTTGCTACAGTCAATAAGATGTGGGGTCCCCTATATATGTATTGCATGCTCTTGGAAGACATGACATATCATAACATTAGAATGATTTATTTTGTGTAATAGTTGCAGTATAAAAATTTGTGAAAAAATATGATACAATTTTCAAGGTTTTAAGTACTTTTTTTTTGTCAGTGAGGCCTTTACACTTTCGTCTGTTTGACTGGAACAGTCGATCCCCATTACAAAATTCCTGGCGATGCCTAAAGCATGTTGGTATGTACAATGTGTTTCAAATATCACAAGGTCTTTCTTCATCGACACTTGAAAGTAATCAAACACACAACATGTTTGCTTTTTTATAATTTCTTATCATATGAATCTGAAATGTCATTTCTGGGAAAAGTTTAAAATTTCGCAAACATGCAAACTACGACATTATATCATAATTATGTTTCACTGATCACTTCTTTCATCTGGTGGGGTTTTTGTCCGGCTGGGCGATTGTCTGGCAGGGGTTTCGAACCAGTGGGAGCTAAATTTTATCGTACATGTAAGACTTAACTGATAATTGGGTATAAGTCTCCTGAGATTGGATAGCTCAGCCAGTAGTGTAGCCTAAAAATGCCTATAAATGCAAAAGCATTCCAGAAATTTGAAGTATTGCTAACATTTATAAAATTATACAATAGAAATGTTTCAGTAATAGTATCTTGACACTTTATTTTCTGAATACAAGAAGAACTCCAAACTCTAAATTCCAAATCATGTCATTTATTTCTTCACTGTGAAACAGGTGCAATTATTTATTTCAAACATCAATTTAGACAAATCATGATAGCCCATCTGATTAAGTAGAGAACATGTATCACTCAAAACAACTTTCACACTCACAGAACTCTTGTACAGCTGGCCTCACCATATGTAAACTATAGCACTTGTTTACAAAGTACACAGTGCATATCCCAAATATTACATCTTCATCTACAGGCCTAGTAACACTGATCAGCCAGATTAGTGTAGTATAAAAATATCACAGAGTGGTTTAGGCATATTCACCAAGAAGCAGTCATGAACTGCATTGTCTACACATGTAAGCTGTATTTCTCATACTTGAGCTTTCTGTGATTGAAATGACTATCACATACTATACAGAGACAGATATAAATGCAGGGAACTTTGAAGTTCTTGTCATATGACTTTTTTTTTTGATCCATCTAAAGCTGTTCAGAAGAGTTTTCAATTTGCTCCTTTTAAAGAATGCAAATATCTTTAACGATTCTGTGGACATGTTGCTCATTACATGAATAGTACTGAAGTTTTAAAAATTAATTCACGAGAACTTAACAGCATATCATTCTTGAAAATCTGACAAGCTTGCAAGAGATGATAATACAGAGACACAATATCTTTCCTATAAAGATTCTCATGTAGATGTAAAGAAAACCTCCTGAAATTTGTTCATGTAACAGATTAACCTATCAAATGTCATGCTGTTTGCACTTTCACCATTTTATACAATTTGAAAAAGATAACAACTTTACAACACATTGATTAAAATCATCAAAATAAAGAACTGATATAGACAAATTACCATAAATAGTGTATATGCTTTCCTTCATTACCACAAACTTTCACACAATGGACAAATCTCCACATTTGTTAACTACTGGACATTAGATGTAAAATGACAATTTCCCAGATTACATGAGATAAGAGCAAAACCCATTTCTTTGTGCTTCATTCATGTTTATGGAGGTATCATGATGAGAGAGTGTCAAGAAGGCAGAACAAGGCCGAACTGCCAAAGGATGACATGGATTCATGGTAACATTTTGAGGACGCATCACCAATTCCGTGTCAGCGGATGCTCTGCAGCATACCCATGGTTCTTGAAAATCATGTTGGCTATTGCCTTGTAATTGTCATCCATGTTCTCTGTACTACCTGGAAATGAAAGTAAAGTCAGTAAAATCCATTTCCAATCATTTAATCGGCCTTTATCTGGTCAGGGAAATATAACATGTGAAGTATATGGGGAGAAGAATGTCAGATATGTGTGTTTTTTTTTTTAAATTCCCACTCAAGATTTCTAACCTCACTACTAGATTGGCAAGGATTGATTTTCCTTCTAGTTGGGTAAGAATTAGTACCCCAAAAATGAATTATCTAGACCCTCTCGTTTTCATATACCGCACCGTCTGAATAATTACAGACAATTAATTGAGGCACACTGAAGGTAAGTGCGACACAGAAGTCTCCCACAAAGCGCTCACAGAGGGTGATATCCGCATGCCAGCTGGCTCAGCTGGAGTATAGGCGTACCCAGGCGTATAAAGCAAGCCTTTCCGGACAGCTTATACAAGACAACTCATGACGTCTTTTTTTCATTCTACGCACTTCTTCAAAACAAAAAAACAAAAAAAGACAAAAATATTGATACTTGTTCCAAACAAAAGACAAAAATACTGATACCGGAACATAAATTTAGTGAAAATAGATCTTTGCTACTTCCTTACCCAAAACACTCACCATGCCGTTTTCCAGGCTGTGATTTACCAACTATGCCATCCTATATTTAAGTCACTTGAGGCATGGCATTATTTACAGCGAATCTTTCAACACCATGCAGCATTAAACATTATATCCAGAGGATTGTCTTGAATCTACCGACTGCTTGTCTTCCTCCCCACTCGTGTGTGGGGCCCACATAAGAATGGTACATGGATGATTGTTGTTTGATCATTGAACTAATAATGCTGCCTTACATGTGGATAAAACACTCAAGACAAATACAGCATGCGTGTCTGATTTGAAGGTAGACTTTCCATTTATTACTGACCACATGACTACTTTGGTGGGAACATCACACAAATCTGACAGCTGTGTCTCAGTGAGGAAGGGGAAGGTGTGTGTATGGGGGGGGGGTACTGTATTCTTTTTAGATTAATTTTAAAAAGATATTTTGTAACATATCGTCATGGGCATTTCAAGAAGAAGTTAGTAGTACATGTACAATAATCCAAAACCTGGCCAAGTGTCTGTCCCTGTCTTACCAAGCTGGTGAAGCTCACTGAGGTGTGATGGAGATGTGAACTACTGTCACTGATTGACTACCGGTAATCCCGTACTCCCCACAGAGAGTGTACGACTTAAGACAACAGCCCTTGCAAGGTATGATGGAATACATTTTCTGACCATGCGTCTGAAATTATGGAGAACGTATGGTAGTGTTGGACCTCCAAAAGCAATAAGTGAAGGCATTGATTTATTTGCTTTCTTGCTTGTGGTAAACTGTTACTCTAATCACTGAGTTCATGAAGTAAAATATCAAGGCAGAACATTAATACTGTTTATCATCTTTTCTTTCTTACAAACACTACCATCATGTGTATCTAATGACACAATTACTACACATGACTTTTCTATAACATAATGTTAAAGTGAAAGACAGAACCTGACTAATGTGTATGTCCACTGAAAGACTGCCATTCAAACTTTCTTAGGCATTAAATATTTTTTAGTTTCTTTTCAACCCAGTAAAATTTAGCGAAACTTTGTCTTGTCACAGCTTCAGCGTGTCTCCATTACCCAGAGCAAGGTCATGTCACATTTACTCTAGCTCTCTAATGTCGAAGGTATTTCCCGTATAATAGCCTAAGCAGTAGTGCAAGGCAGATTACAGATGTGGACTTCGACAATGAAGGACCAAGTGAAAATATAGTTTTCTTGGAAATTGGACATACCGGAAGTATATTTTTTCCACTGCTTGAATTCCACTGCTGATTAGGTCATGTCATGTATACAGTTTTTACGAGTGGCCTGTAGCTGCACGGAGGGGGTATTCCTGGTTCACGTAGTAGCCATTTGACATTTGTTATTTAGCAACAGTATGTGACTAAACATTAACATGAACAACAAATATGTATTTGTATAATTTGACCAGAGTGTATAAGTAGGAATATTACGCGGCTTGTAAATCAACTGAGTTGTCTGTGGTGGTCTGTAAATGATACACACCCATACCACAACACTGTGTGAAATGGCCCTTGGGCTACACGTGTATACATCATTGTAAACGATCTCAAAATAATGTCTTATGCAGTAGTTCTTTGTTATTATATGTCACTCCAAGGAGTGAATGGGTAAAGGTTACCTCACAGCTTTTACAGCGCAACCTGATAGAAACGTGTGTTTGATTGGATAAAATTCTCAAGATGGCTGTCTTGATTCACAGCTGCCATTTCTGCAGTATTGTCATTTTGTTCTACATGTTATTTGGTTAAATCTCATTAAAATAATAGGGTATGTTACTTTTTAGAAAGCTTGACTATCCTGCTTTCCACCGAAATATGTTTTAGCCAGTTACTGTCTTGTCCTTTAAGCATGGAAAACTAGCCCGGAAGATGTACATTACAACATATCAAAGCAGATCTTAATGTTAGCCTTGGAACACTTACCTGCATAAATCTGCTTTAGCTGTTGCTCTATTCTCTGATTGGCTTCATGACAAACTGTTCTTGTAATCATCATCTGCAAAAGCAATATATTTAAAATAAAGACAGTTAAAAGTTATGGCATGTCGTTTTCGCTGACAAAAATGATTGGATAGATATCACACAGACGGTGTAACAGAGCAACATCTTGGGATATGCTTTATTACATTCCATCCTCAGCTAAACACCAATAGCAGGAACATTATTGCACTATTTAAAGTGTCCTCTTGATCTTAGTTTATGCTGACTCACCTCATGATCTGCATTCTTCAGCCCAATACAGTAGGACCGGGATGCCCGGCCAATGCACGCTGTCATGGAGTATAAATCTATTGTCACCTCTGCTAATCTCTTCGCATCCAGCTGCTCATCAACAATTTTCTGCAGCAAGAGCAATCACATGTCATGTGTGGGCAATTTATACAGCAAAACACCCATCTCACAGCTATTCAGAAGTAACTTGCTGTGACTTTTGTCATGTACAGTTTTAAACACCCCCTTAAATTCAAATTTGGCTGTTGCTTCTCAAATAAAAAAAATATATACGTATTGTAAATCTTCAGATCTTTCAACCGCTAAAGCACTTTTTTCAATGGAATTTATGCACACAATTATTATCAAAATAATGCTAAAATGATTTGTTTCTGTCATTAAAGATGCAAGCATCATAAAACTGCAAATTATTTCTCTACACCACATAGTTCTCTCAAAATGTTTCAAAATATTGGTTAAGAGGCAGTTGAACAGGTTGAAGAATTAGGTATACAATAAATCCCTTTGCAACACAAGCATTACAAGCCACATTTCAGAAGTTATTTTTTGGGAAACAGAACAGGCAAACTCAAACTTGCACAGGCAACTGGATGACATGAGTTAATGTTGCCGATTTACAACTGTCATGTTTTCTAAAACTTGATTTGGAGTAGCATTTGTCACTTTTTATAAGCACTCTGGTTCATGGAAATCATTGTGGACAGTATAATTCTTCTCAAATATTTTACACCTTGGAATTGTGAAGATGTCTTCTCTAACAAGCTTTCAGTCAGCCCATTTCATAACCATTACATGTACCGTAATATTGGGTACAAGGTAATCAACATCACGTTATAGCCAGCATAACAACAACAACAAAAAAAAAAACAATCTTCAAAGAAAGTTGGTTGATCTAGGAATTGGAACTTCCACATGTTAAAAATGTTTCAGATCAGTTTTATCCATACATAGTAGTTTATTTAATCCACTTACATTGCCATACTTCTTCAACACATGTTCTACTGCTTTCTGTAATCTCAATGTGTTCCTTTCCAATATATCAGCTTCATTCTGTAAACACAAAAGATCCCAGTGAAACAAGGGCCTGGCACCATATCTTCCTCCATGTGTACAGAAACCCTAAGAAGATCAACCATGAAAGCCAACCAATTTCTCTGGTCCTGCCATCTTCTCTCTTTCAGCAAGTATCACTAAAGAATAATTGTTTTGAACTAATACACACAGCCATCTTCAAAACTACTAAGGTTGAGAAGATAAGGCTGACATATGCTTGGCCAGTATCCCTTTATGCTTAGCACCAATCCTACTTAGAAAAAAAACAGGAGTGCATATAACACAGCACTGGTTTGAATTCAGCAGATTACAAGCCGACATCCAGGTGTAACTATAATGACAACAACTGAATGACTGACAACTTGATGTGACTGTAGTGTCAGCAGCTTTTATTCACACTCAAGGTATGGGGTACTACTTTCAGAATCAAGGGAAACCTTTTGGATCTTACCTGTAGGCTAGGATGGACGTAAAGGTTCAGTTTTAGGGTCAGCGAAGGCTCCATGTTGCTCTGTCGAATGTTATTCACCAATGTCTTAAACACCAGATTCGGATTGTTTAGAGGATTCCGTAACTTTCTAAAACAAAAACAGAAAACTGAATTCTTTTATCTGCAATGCTTGCTAACCACTTGTTGCAATACACATGTAAATGTCATGGTTTGGGAGGAGTTTCCTACCTATTCTGAATGCCACTAATCAATGTTTTCTACAAATCAAAAGAACACAATCTCTAAAACATTTCCAAGTTTGACTATAGATGGAAGTATTAGGCCAATCTATCTCTAAATACTGCAAGTTACAGATAATACTTTGCAAGCGATTCTGCTTAAACAATAATCACAGGACCATATCCTACAAGAAATTGCTCTAAAAGTGAGAACTTACTTCACTAATTCCTTCAGTTCCTTCCCAGCATGCTGCAGACCTGATAAAGCCACCAGCATCCGCAGAATTTCATTTGTGCCCTGTTAAACAACATGAGTTACTGGTCAATCTATATTCATTTCTTTTATGTACTTATTTCACATCTGTTTAACTTATTACAAAATAACACTGCCATCTCCATAACAAAACGCATAATTTTACTTAACAAGTAAAACATTTTATTCAACTCAGTGTTACACAGTTTAACCATCTAATACTTTAAGCAGCAGATCCAACCAATATTTCTTGCACAGACCTCAAAGATAAGTAATATCCTGGAATCCCTTAGGTATCTCTCAAACGGATAACTTTTCATGTAGCCCAGACCCCCTAATATTTGTAGGCTTTCATTAACACTTTCCCATACTGCTTCAGAGCTGTAGATCTGAAAGAAGAAAAAAATAAAATAAAAACAGATGATTTTTGGATAAACTCCAAATACAGGTACTGCCAACTGAACTACAACATGTCTTTAATACATCCAGGGAGTCAGAAATGAAATAATTAGATTTAAAAAAAATCAAAGTTTTGTAGTGAAACAAATGTTTAAATACTCATAATTATCTTTTTAAGAATAGTATACCCTACCTTAACCATGGCTGCCTCCAGTGACATGTCAGCATTTGGGTTACTATCCAAGACCCCAGCAGTCAGGTATGACATGCTTTCCATCACATAGGCCTTCACAGCCATCCGTGCAAATTTCTCCTGTAAGATCAACATATGTCCACACATTACAAACTATCATCAAGGAATCAAGGAAGAGGTTTTGGTTTAGATAACTTTTGTGTCTGGTATGGAGATGTCTCAAATACCTGGCAGCTGGACCCTGACACCATTGTATTGACTTCAAATGTTTGTTTCCCAGCTCATCATTGTGACGTCACAAGAAAAGCAAAATGACATTACAGCAGAAACTAATACATTGTAACACTGCAGATATTGTGCCACAATCATTATTGATGTAGCAATGGCTATAGGTCCTGCTTCACACTAGCATCAACTCATGGGATTAAAAAATATGCCACCTTCCCACTGGAAACAGTTGTTTTATACAATTCATATGATTAAGTGAATATGAAACATTTTTTTTTTAAATTATGAACACACAAACGATTTGTGTGGTACTAAAAAGGGTATAATGAGCATTCAAAAAAAAATGTGTATCATTACCTGGATAATTTGAAATTCGCACAGACTTTTCCCAAACTGCTTTCTGGTTATGGCATGATCACAAGTCATGTCTGCAAAACAATGTGTACGTTTCAACCAGAAGGCTATTCACTGTTATAATTTAGCTGAGCTCATTCACCAAATCAACAAATACAGTTTTTAATAGAAGTATCCACTACCACTTAGAATATGCAACAAGAGAGAAATAACAATTTTGTCGCATTAGCTACTAGAATTGCAAGCTTCTAAATCAATGAGTATACCCTAATTGACCTAAAATTTTGTCCATGACTAAAGTTGCTCATTTTTCCAGATTCTGGGAGTTCTACTGATTTTAGAAAGGTGCTTTGGAAGGTTGTTTGGAAGGTGGGATGATATCCATCTTTGAAAATGTAAATTTTAGCACCATAAGTAATACCTCATGACATTTATTTGCCTTCAAATATGCTCTTTTGTTGTCAAATTTTTAGGTCATTTAGGGTATGTAGCATTAGGACACAACCCTGCTTGGTAACTTGTAACCACTACAGCAGACACTGTGCATCCTAAAGTTAAAAAGTTTGCTCCACTTACTAATCAGTTTCTTGACAATTCCAGCTCCAGAGCTACCCATGCTGAATCGTCCACTGTTCAATATCTTCATTGCTACCTGAAGTGGCATTACATGGTAAATAGATGTGTTAGTTTTGAAATACCAAACCTGTACCGTAAAATAATAATAACATAAAAAATCAGAATGCAAAAAATAACAAATTAATATCAATTATTACTGAAGCTTTGAAAACAGTGTCAATTAGTTCAAAGCAGTATGATCATGGCTTTGCAATATACGACAATTCTGCGACAAGCGTACATGGTACTTTTTCCTGCATAATGTCTACTGGAGTCAAAGCTGTTCTGACCATTGCTACCGGTTTGCCCACAAAACCTCATCACAAAGGCAGGGATGACCAATTGGCTGCACAGCTTAGGGTCAATTAATTTAGATGGGAAAGGCACTTAATGAAGCTACACAGAAGGTTCAAATGACAGTAAAACACACAGGTTTCTTTTGTGATGTTGCAGTGCGTGTGTACTTCATATGTTTTTTGAGCACACAAACACTGATAACGGTGACGTAATAAAGGAAAGAACAAATGAGTCCACAGCTTTGGACCATCTGGATACAGGAGGGAAGGAATTTTTTGAGTTCTGCATTGGAGTGGCTGTGATGTATATGAATTTAACAGAAAACTCACAGACCCCCTGGTGAGTGTGTGATTAACATACAGTAGCAGTATGTTATAAAGTCCTGTCAGTAATGAACAGTTCCCACCTTAAATCCTCCGCCAACTTCCCCCAAGACATTCTCCAATGGAACTGGTGTGTTGTCAAAATAAACTTCACAAGCTGAAAAAAATTATAAGAAGAAAAAAATCAAATAATGAGTGTGAAATATGACGATGTTTGAAGAAATCACAATCAAGCTCCTTCACATATATAGCTTACAATAACACAAGGGTAAAATCTAAGACATGAAAGAAAACAGTTCAGCCATAACAACATTTGTATGCATTAGTACAAGTTTTAAGACGTATATTTCCTTAATGTAGAGACTAAATATTCCTATCCTCTGTACATTCAAAACTAAGTACCAAAATAAGCAGGATTAGAATTTAATAATTTGTTAAAGTGAACAAGTTCTTCTATGACTTACTGTTTGATCCTCGGATTCCAAGTTTATCTTCTGGTTTCCCAGAAGATACTCCACCAAATGCACGCTCCACAACAAAGGCTGTGACCTTGTCTTGTTTCTCACCCTAGTGCAACAGCAAAATAATCTTCATAGCCTTTGAACTTTAAAAGAAGGGTCAAATTAGGATCTTCATAACCTGGATTGTTTTGCTGAAAATTACACCAATTTTTTTTCTCCAGCATTTTAGTATAGTCTCAAATAATGCCATGAAGTGAAAGGCTTTTCTCAGTTCAGAAAAATGTCCTTCCTTGTACAGGAACTACTTAAGTTTATGCTTTAGGACACTTCAGCTATAACTGTTAAATATTGTTATACATCATAAAAATATCTGAAAGACTTCATTCATAAAAGATCAAAAAATTCAGTCCAGGTTCTTTTAGGAACTATCATAGCTCTATTCTACTGTGAACTAATTAAAAACATGAAAAAGAAAATAAATAAACAAAGAGACCACCCAATACCAAGTGCCATGGTTACCTCTTCATTTGTGATTTCTGTTTTTGCAAAAACAGTCATGATATCTGCAATTCCTCCGTTAGAGATCCAGATTTTCCCTCCATTGAGGTAAAATGTCTTTCCATCTTCAGAGAGGGTGGCTCGTGTCTGAATGGAGGCAGCATCACTTCCACTGTGGAGAAGACAAGAACATATCCATTGGGGCTTTATACCAACATACAATACTTCTGATAAATTATTTCCAAAAACCCTAAAACGTTCAGGCACAAAAGTGCATTTTTAGAGACATAAACATCACAAAATATTATTTTTGGTGTGGAAAATTACAATTTTCCAGTAGAATATCATCCCATGTTCCAAGCAAGCCTCAAAATACCTTTCTAAAATCAATAGCTCCCAGAATCAGGAAAAATGGGCAACTTAGTCATGGATGAAACTTATGGTCATTTAGGTATGTACAACTATGTTCTCTGCTCTATCAGTACGTCCCAGGTGGACAGTATTGCATGGTAGAATCGAATATCCTTACCTCTTCATACACTTTAATTATATGGAATGAACTTTACCAGTGGAATTCAGTGGAACAGAGGGTTACAATGTACGTCTTAATTTGTAGACAACTTTATCATTAAATCTATTCTTTACCTCGAGGGTTCAGTGAGACAGAAAGCTGCCACATGTTCCCCTGTTGCCAGTTTGGGTAAGTATTTTTCCTTCTGAGCCTCTGTTCCAAAAATCAAAATTCCCTGAAAAATATGCAAATGTTAAAGGACTGGTGAATTTCTTTTTTACGTTATCGATTACATAAATTATAATTCACTTAATCTCAAGAAAACCCTTGTCAGGTAAATTCTTACAATTTGCATATTTCCAGGTGAATTTCTGCAGTCTGCATTGTAACATTTCTTTTTCTTTTCCTTATTGGATTGATTTGTTAGAAATGTCATAAAAACTTTTTCTGAAAACCAAACATAGCATGCCATAGTAAGACTACTGCTAGCTGCTAGTATATTTTTATTATAAACAAATGAACAATGAATATGTATACTGATGTAAGTTGATTAATGGACAAAAATAAATAAATAAATAAAATAAAAAATAAATAAAGAAAAAGGACCCTGCCATGTTGTAAACTGTAAAAAAAAATGTATTTCTGTTATAATCCTCTTGGAAGTATGACTACATTACCATGAATATTGTGACATGAGGTTGTAAGAGGATTAAGAAATACTGAGCTGTGGAAGAAATGTACATTCTGTAGTGAACTATTAACCTTCAGCCCTATCGATTGGTGAGCAGCCAAAGTCACAGCCACCGATCCATCCAGGGCAGTTACTTCTGCAATTCTTGCAAACTGGGTGGCATTCAAACCTAATCCTCCTGCAAACAAAAACAAATGTTATTCACATCTACAGCATTGTGCAAAAGCATAAAGAAACACTGGTCACCATCAGTTTGTTCAACACATACTATTGATCATTTCTGCTTATGGTTCATGAACATAAATGTGGTTAATACTGTCCTTCTGCTTTGTTACCTATACTGGGGAGCATAATTTTAATCTGCAAGTTTTAGGGATTCTAAATGAAAGAAAACATATGCATTACACCCTCACAGCGCTTGTAAAGAAGATATGTGACTCATGCTAGTAAAACATGTAATTAGCAAGCACCATTGATCAGTAACAAGATGCATCAGCTTGAGAAACAAACAAGACTAACATTCCAAGAAATGGAAGAAAATGCCCAGGTCAAAGTTTCTAAGGCTTACAAAAAATGAATAGGCAAAAGATGGCCCATTTTTCGAAACAACTGAATGACTTTCTTTTTTTCTTTCTTCAGAAGAAAAACAGCAGTGCTCTTGCTAACAAACTGTAACAAGGCCAGATTTATGAGGTTGAATTAATATATTCTGTCCATCAGGCAGTGTTAAATACTGGGCAATCTAGGCAAGGGTAGATAAAAAGAATCATACCATACTCCTCTGGGATCTGTTGGCCAAACAATCCCAGGTCTTTGATTTGCTGGAGTGTTTCCTCTGGAATTTTCGCATTGACATCTATTGCCTGAGAGTCCACTGAAGCAACAAAAAAACCCCAAAAAACATAGCAATAAAATATAAATGGAACCTCACAATGTACATCTGTCAAAGCACAGAGAGTAAACACTTAACTGAATTCATAGATCATATATCTATTTTATGTCTTACCCAAGACAGTTCAATTTACAGCACTGCAGTCAATTTAATGCATGAAATTGGAGTGCCTTCCACTGACCTTTTTAACACTAATAATATTAAGTTCATACTCAACCAAGGTTGTCTATGTTATCAAACAAGTCTTGTGCAAACAAAAAATTTCTGTATCCACCTTGATGTTGAAGACCAATTTTCCACCCCGACCATGCGATCAGCATACACCGATATTTACTTACTGCGATAAAAGTTTCTAGAGTCTACCTCCCGCCATTTTTTCAATGCTAAACATGCTCGTAATTGACAAAACAGGATTGAGGACTATCTCCTAACCACTCAGTCACCAAATGCAAATTATGTGCATGTCCAAAAGTGGGAAGATGGCAAAAGTGGGAAGATAGCAAAAGTCCTTCGTGATTACCCACGTGTACCCCTTTTTCAAGATTTTAAATAATAGTATTAGGGCCTAATCAATCACCAGTTTCTTTGATTACATCACTGTGGAATTATCACTCGTACTTACAGGCTTCGCTGAAAAACCTTTCAATTGGTGCAATCATTTCATTTAGGTGTTGTACATCTTCAACTTCTGAGATTTCTGGAAACACCAGCATAGACTGCAAACAGAAATGATGAGCGTAATAGCTTGGTTTACAAATGACATGGCCTTGTGATCACATGGCTTAAATATCATCAATGAATTACTGTTATACTTATAGGTCCCTAAGTTTAACTCAAGTCCTGAGGTCATCCAAATTTCCTTGGATAAATCTAAATGGAGCCATGTAAAGTTGTGCAGATCTGTGTTATAGTATGCATGCATAATCGCATTTCAATTAATTTCAACGTTGATTTTCAATAATTTCTGATATTTACTTGCCTCATCAGAAACTGTTAAAAATATACCTCAACCTTTAATATAACTGGCATGTAGGCTACATGTTCAATAAGTAATATATTTTTCCAAACCATCTACATTGAAACTTTTAAATGACATTTACTCCCTTCAAGTGCTGCCTCTAAAATAGCTTTAGATATACCTCGTCAAATTTTCCAAGAAACAAATTTCTTGTGAAAGGTGTGTGTTCCTTCAGTTCTTTGCTGACTGCCTTGGCTGTTTGTCCCGAGTTGGCCACAGAACTTTCGTCTGTTTTGGGTGCCACCTGAGAGCTCTCAAAACGTTTGCATTGTGCAAAGCTAAATCGACCCTGCTGTCTGTATACAGCTACGACAAACTGATTACGTATCGTTCTTGGAAAATTACGAAACATGTTAAATGCACTCAAATGCAACAGCAGTGAGCAATGACTTTCCACTTTGACTTTCGGATTTCTTCTCTCCCTTCCAGCAAGCGGACGACAGGGAAAGGCCAAAGTCCAGGTTTTAACAAGTTCTTAACCTAGAAATATACATTCGAATACGGACAGTTATTGCAATTATTCTGTTTATATTGTTAAGTGGAGAAAGAAGTAAAATGTTATTTTAATTATAACAAGAAAATTTGTAACAATGTCATAATGTAAAGCAAAAGTTTGCTGTTATGAAAGAACCGTATTATAAATAAAAAGGAAAACATCAGAATTTCCGCTTCGTTACTGGGTTTTGAACTTGACCAAAACATCCAACTATTGCAGGTTGTGAACACGCTTGATTGAATTATTTTGTAATCTTGTAATTTTGGTTTCGTAATTGTAATATAACCACGAGGTAAGTACCTTAAAATCGGTATGTATGGCGTAAGCTTAATTATAGTGGACCTGACAGCCGAGTGTTCGATGTTGTCTGCCAACCCTTTTCGAAAATCGGGCCTTTTATAATACTTCCCTTGTTTTTCTGACAGATACGAAGCAGTCTCCCCTGTCCTATGTGTTTGACATGACGTGATGGAAAATGACATTTTAAATGTGGAAATGGTTGTTTCGGGTGATGGGTATCTAGCAAGGCAATAGTTTAGTTAAATTTAAATCTGTGTACAATCAGCTATGACCCTGAATGTATGCGAATATGAAAGTAAGTTGTGATCTAAATGACCATAGAAACATTTATCCCACAACCTCCACTCCTTCTAGAGGTGTTGGTTTTTTTCATTTTGTGTGTCTGCTACCCTGTTCAAAAATGTTCAAAATGCCCCACTGTTCAAATAGCATATAAGAGTTCAATCTTGTTTACAGTTACAAAATGATACTTTGTCCTGTTATGCCATAAAAAAAGAAAACACTGCTCTAAAAGTGTTGGCCAAAAGTAAGGCTAAATAGGGTTGTGTTTTGAATTTGTTTCACAGACCAAACATCATGGATGAAGAGGACAGAGAAAGACTGAGGCTGAACCAAACGGCATTAGAAGAGGACTTAATGCCAAAGGATGTGTTGCCATATTTGTTTCAAGAGGGAATATTCACACAGGATGACTGGGATGAAATCTTGGTAGTTGAACCAAAAACAAATCGCATGATAACACGAGAGTTGCTGAGGAGGCTTTCAAAGCGTGGTAAAAATGCTTACAAATGCTTTCGACAGGCTCTTGATGAATCTGGACATAGTTTTCTTGGAACAATTCTTGATGAAACCAAAGTGGATATTGTCCGAAGAGGTAAATGTCATCCCATAGTTAATAATTATCAACTTTATTATTAAATTATTATTGCTTTGCTACCACTGCTGATGGCACTAAAGCAGTCAATGGTTACAGCGTGCATAGGACCATTAAATTATTCAACCATGATCGAATGCTTCTATATAGCTCTGGCTTAGTATTGTGTGGCCTTATAATGGTAGGATTTTGAGTATGGCATTAAACAATAATCAAGAAGAAATTAGCATGTTGTAGATGTGTGCTATTTTCATGTTAATTGGTGCAGTATATGGCTACTGACGAAATAATGGAGTCAAATATAGAGCAGTAGTATTTTCACAACGAAAAGGCAATACAAGCCTTACAAGACTATTTACAGTTTTGATTATTTAATCTTCAAAGGTAACGGTAAATGTAAATAGCAACATTTATTTAGCAAAGTCCTTATTCATCATCAGCTCAGGTGATGATAGTTACAGGTAACATAGAAATTTATAGTACACAATTTATTTTTTCTTCTGTTTGTTATTTCAGAGGACTGGTTAAATGGATTATCAGAAGAGATTCTCGAAAGAATGCCCAATGATCAGGAACTAAACAGACTAGCCTGCAACTTAGGGAGTAACTGGGAGCAGATTGCAGTATCATTAGGTCTGAAGAGTGTTCAGATTGATCAGCTCAAAATGCAGTTTGGGAACGGACACATTCCATCTTTGATATTCAAAATGTTATTCAAATGGAGAAGCATCAACGGTAAAAAAGCTACATGGAAGGTTTTGCTCCAAGCTCTGATGGACTGTGATGTGGAGAGATCCCACTATGAATCTGTGATTGTTTCCTAAAAGAAATTTTATCTGGATTTGGAACTTCCAGTGACATTGTGAAATTTCCAAGTACATATGACTGTAGTGTAGGCCTGTGATTTGGAAATCTTTCACTTTGCACTTCACATATGATGAAGAGTGTTTCTCTGCCACCAGGAAAACAAAGGAAAATTGTTTTAAATGAGACTGAACCTGTTATCTGACAACAGTCCCACAGCACCTTTTATTGTTGAATTCATAGTATGAGAATATAATCAGACAGGTGTGAAATCATCATTACTCTTTTATACCATGCTGGACAGGTAATCGTAAATTCCCTGAATAAATAATTGAGATTGATATCAATGTTCTGGAATAATGTACTACCTTTTTCATGTTTTCTGTATTTGGAGTTTAACTTGTACTGCTGCCTTATTTATTCTTTTTTTTCTTCTTGCACTTGTCAGTTCTGCAGGCTGGTCTTTAGGGTTGAATTTTTTTTTACAAACAGCTCAAAATAGTTGCATTTTTTAAATGTAATATAATTACTTAAAATATGTGAAATATTGGTGACAGTGAAATAAGGGATCTCTAGTTGTTATTTCCTTGTAACATACATATTAGAAAGACTTAACATGGAAGGAAGAAACCACTACTGCTGCAGACTGATTTAAATGTGTTAAAAACATTGATGCCTGCGAGAGTTACCCTAATTGTTCTAAAATTTGGGAAAGATATTAGTAGTGTTGAAAGTAGAATATTACATTTCTTAACTAGCCTTTTGGAAAAGTAAAGATATGAGTATCTTGTTCATTAGATTGTCTAACAATGTGAGAGAAAAGGAACTTCCTACTAGAATTACATGTATACTGGCTAAAATGAGCAGACCAGGTGTCCCAAATTTTAGAAGAAATAGGGTTTTGGTGCAGTAATTAAGTAAAGATGGAATGGCAGCTACACTAGACCTGATTAACACTCAGAACCTTTTTATTGTTTTTGGCTCAAGTGTATTATTTGACCATCCAATTTGAAGTGGCGCAATGACCGAGAAGTCTCTCACCAATGCGGTCGCTGTGAGATCAAATCCAGCTCATGCTGGCTTCCTCTCCGGCTGTACGTGGAAAGGTCTGCCAGCAACCTGCAGATGGTCGTGCCCCCCCCCCCTCCCCCCTCCCCACGGGCTCTGCTCGGTTTCCTCCCACCATAATGCTGGCCGCCGTCGTATAAGTGAAATATTCTTGAGTACGGAGTAAAACACCAATCAAATAAATAAATAAATGAATCCAATTTGAAATGTTGCATTTTGTAATAGATCTGAAAATTATGAAAATAATTAGACTCGTCATGTTTTCTCCATGGCGTCAAGTGTCGATATATGGATGCACAATTTGAAGGAAAAAAGTTAGTAATAAATGCAATGTTTCGACAGTTGATTAGATCATGGAATTTTGTAATAAATTCCAAAATTTATGTATATACACAACAAATGTTTGACATATCTTCCAGTGTCACTGGGTGATGTACAGTTGTGTTTGATTATTAACTTTTGGTGTGTATTACAAAAGTGGTTGCTATAAATGATAGCAGAACTTTCTGGAAATATGGCATTAGTATGATAAACTGATAGAGATAAATAAGCAATCTTGCTCCAAAAGTTGATTTGTTGTTAAGGCACTCATCATTCGGCTTGAAACCTAATTTTATTATTTTTTGTCATGAAGCTTGAGGACAACATTATACATGCACAGGTTAATGAGCTTTGCCAGCAGTTGGGAGTTTTTGTCATCTAATTCAACAGGGCTCTTCATTTACATGTTTCTTAATTCCATGCTCACAACTTTTCACATGGCAGACATTTTTATGGGTACGATTTCCAACTTACTGACAAACTTTCCACGCGTGACTTACACATTTGTGCACCATATAAGTGGAAGACAAATGCCCTTTGAAAGATGTAATGCTGAGTAATAGGACAAACGGTTGCAGTCAACCACTTTTCTGTCACCAGTGTGTCATTAATTATGAAAGCAGAGGGAATGAAGAAATTCCCTGTCCAAGGCTGTCACTGAACCTAAAACTTATGAGGAACTAGGAGGCGCTCATTTAAATACATTCGGTTCACAGGGCACTTCAGTGCATGTGTTACCCTTCTGTTGAAGATACATGTAATTCTAAGATTCAATAGGCAAGTAGACAGATTAGACTCAATCATATGTACAACATTTTACCGGCAAGAGTTTGTCCATTGTCCCTGGTGGTTCTCAAACTTTAACCAGGTTAACTGAGAGAATTTATTTCCTGTCGTCTACTTGTAAGACTGATCAAAACGAAGCCATCATTTGCGCGACAGACATCACTTTGATACTCCTTAAATGCTTCTTCCAATGATCTCTGTCACCTACACGTTTTTTTTTTTCAAACCCAGTATTCTTTAATATTTGATTGCTTTATAATGCCATACTCTAGAATTATCACTGGCATACATTGGCCATCAATTATATACATTTATGTGGAAGAAAACTCAGAGTATCTGGGGTACCCCAATGACACTCAGCAAGTGACTGAAAAAATATTCCCAGAAGACCAGATGTCAATTAATGTCAATGAATGTTAGTGTACCAACAGAACATAAGCTTCAACAACCATTTATTGTCAAGCCTCAAGAACAAATAAGAGTGGGGTATAAACCCTTTGTCATAGTAATCGAAAGACAAAAGAACTTTGACACTCAGCCACATCTGGTTCCCAGTATGCCTTAATAATAGGTCCTCTTACAGTGAAGGACTTCATAGATGACAAACAGAATTGGTGTGGAGAAAGTCTGGGTCAAGTTGTTCTAGAGTATTAAGACTTAAGCCTGGAATTAACATTTATCTGACCTTTAGCCCTATTGGTGTTAAATCCAGAGAGAATGGTATTACACTCCAAAGCAAGTCTTAACTCGATCCACACTCTTAAACACCAGGCCACATTGCGTAAAGTACAACAAAAAACCAACCCTTTCATGCACACAAGCTACCTAGTAATTTGGCTCATCTATCCAGCACACAGTATCATTGGCCGTCTCTAAAACCAGTCATGACGTTGATTGCACGTGAGCAAGTAGCTATGTGTATGATGAGTGGAACGCCCAGTTTGCCAGCAAGCTGTGGAGGGTCAGCGGTTTGTCGTTGACTTCCTCTTACCATACTGCTGGCTGAGTAAAACACCAATCCTATGAATAAACATGCATGACCTACAGAGTATACCTTTTCTATATCATGAATTGTCCAGCCACATGTATGATTTGAGACAAGCCTTCTGACTTTGGACTAACATACTCCAGCAACCAGTACTCTTGGTTAAAAAAAAGCAAAGAACACCAGAGGTCTAATTCCCATCCATGTTAACGTTTTATTCACGTTGAACTGCAGTATACAGTATAACATTATAAATGAGGATTCCCTCCTTAGAAGGTTGTATGGGGGCGTGCAGTGGTGAAGCGTGGATGGTGGAGCCTCTTGTTGACTCTGTGTGGCAGAGGGAACTTGATCTTGCTGTTCTGTAACCAGAAGGTAATGACAATTACAAAAAGAGGCTTCAGATGGGTCACAATAATATATGAACGCAATACCCAAATTTCCCTTCAAACACCCAAGATGTTCAAATTATATTCTTGCCAAACTAATGTGCACCTGTGCTTTGTATGCTAAATTTTGTCTTAGAGGAACTCATTTTGCAGATAAACTTTGTACCACTGTCAGTTAAACTCTCCCATCCAAACTCTACAAAGGAATATTTCTTCATTCTTATCAAGATCACGTACATGTATATTTGGTCGCACTCAGCTTTATGGTGGAGACTAATGTCCTTTGCCACAAACGTACAAATCTTTTGAATTAAACTTACAAATCTCTCTCTCATCAGAGAGATCCAAACTCACACAACCTTTCTGTTCAAAACTCATAAAAGGCCAGTCAATTTTCATGGGTTGTAAAAACACCTTGTGACTTACATGAAACTGCTTGATGTTTGCCCTTCTACACTTGGATGCTGGTACTTCCTCCAGACGAATGATCTGGATGGAAGATGCACGAGCCCGATGTCTGGCACCCATGTCACGGTCTGGAAACAGAAAAATTTTTCGCTAGTGAGATTGCAACATCTAGAAGAGTCAACTACAAGTGGATTACAGTAGAAGAAACGTTTTGGAACAGATCTCTCCACCCTACTTGCCAGTCAACCAGTTCTTCAGGCTCATAAACATCAGATCACAGCACTAGACAACGAATGAACTAACAAACATGTACTCTGACAGTTTATCACTTCTTAAGTAATTTAGGTTCGAGCCAAAGTTGATCAAATATTCGGATTATGAAACAGACAAGGCTCTTAATTGACTGCAACAATGTCAAAATACTGACACAAAGAAATGAGCAAAGGGTGATAAGTTAAGGCCTTTGTCATTCGTCACAAGCGGTGAACAGACTAACCATCCCCAGAAGTGGAACAGTATTCTTTCCATTAAAATGGGAGTGCAGGGCTCAAAAGTTAACAGATCTTATATGCGACTAAAATTTTGGCTAAACAAATACATTGCGACTACATGTACAGTAGGGTCATTCATACAGCTTCGCTACATAAGTATTAGTCATTTAATGTTTTCAATGGGCCAGAATAGTCTTAAACCTGCTTGGCAGCTAATGACAACTCACTGAGCATTGCTCGGTTTTGTCCCAACCACTTCACTAAAATAAGGCCACACTGAATAACCTCCCTTGCGACTTCTTGAAGTCAATCTCGCGCTTAAAAGGTGTGTTTATAGGAATAAGCAGTGGTTAGGTACGACGTCAGAAAATGGCTAATGCCAAAAATGGAATTTTGTAAACTTTTTTTTTAAAGCCCAGGATAAACCTTACCATTTTTAAAAAATCGTGGCCCTAATTAAATACACCAGACAGCTTTGGCGAACTCTGCAGCTTAAAAACATGGATATCATTCCAGATTTGACATTTTTCAAAGGCTTGTATCATGTTTTGTTACATTTTGTTGCCTTGAAAATATTTGTCACTGTAGTGAAATAACCTGCATACTGCATGTTTTAATAGGCGAGGTCCCACATCTCATATGTTCACCTCTCAAAAACTGATATCACGTTAAGTCATACTCGTTGACATTTAACAAGACAGATAATACAGAGCAAGTCCATTAGCTTCAATATGGAAGATGCTCTGAGTCACAATTACTGCCACCGCCAGAGATCCTGACCACAGCAGAAGACTAGGTGATTTGTCAGTGGGCCGAAACTATCATGATGGAGGGAAGCTTATGGTGCTAAATACTTCTGGTACATTTGCTTCCAAAGCACAGTAAAATGTTTTTGAACATTGCCCACTTGAACTGAATAACAGTGTGATTTGTGAAATGTTCGCATTTGAATTCAGGCAATGTTAGACAAAGTCATAAGTGACATTTGATCCGTGCATGAGACTTACAACACTGGGTAACGGCTCCTGCAGCAGTCAGATCACGATACTCCCTGTACATGTTGTGGATGCCACTTCTGGACGTGTAGCGCAGCCAAATGCCTATGTTTTTTATCTGCAAAGGGCGCTTCTCATACACCTTTAGAAACATAAGTCAGATTATATTTTACTGCTTTTTTCTTTTATAACTAATACAATCTGTTATACATCTTATGAAATGTAACATTTAACATTTGTACTAAAATAGTACCAAAGCCATACCTTTGCATTTTGCATGGTCAAAAGTGTAAACTATAGCTCTGCTATTTTAAAGCAATTTTCACTTTATATATATAAAACAGCTCAAACTTTTACATTAAAAGTTTTGGAGTCGCATCTTAATTAGCATATGAAATTCACAGCTTGTGAAGCAATACATGTACTTACTCGTTGACAACACACAATTTCACCTCGGGTTTTCTTCATCTTCTTCAAAAATTCAGCAAAGTACCAAAACCTAGACTTCGCTGTGGCCTTATCAGGGGCGAAGATTCTCATCTGGTAAAGGGGTGGCACCCGTTCAATGTCCGTTGGGACGGAGCGCCCAATAACCTTGTACTCCTTCAACTGAAATAGAAGGAAATGTGCTTAAACAACAGTATTTACAGTCTTCAATATAACCTTAACCTTCACCTAAAAGAAACAATAAAAGCCAGTGAAAATCTACTACATTCAAGAGATCATGAGATATGATAAACTACTGCTGTCATTGCTTCAGGCATACTTCCCCTTAGCACCAAGTCTGAGAGTCTTGTGACAATTATGTCAATCTTTAACCAGGAAAGACAATGAAATGTATGCAAAATGTATGGTAACGCTGATGTTGTAGTGATAATTTGCCTTTAAAAAGAGCTCTGATGTTTTGATGGATTATGTCCAACAAACTATTGGTGGCGCCACGAAAATTAGGGGAGAAATGCTATATTTCTAAAATCAGTGAAACTTTCTTTCTGATCTTGTCTCTCTATACATATACATTACACATGAATTTGAACATTGAGGTTGCTACCACGGAAGAAGCAGCTTTTCACAATGAGCATCTGAGAAGTGGTTCATCAACTAACAAAAGAACAAACCTAGTGTTTACAACTGCCCAGTACACATATGATGGTAGTATAGGCCCTACAGTAGAATACGTTTTCCAGATTTCTGCATGGTGGCACTCCTGCATATACCGGAAGTTGGGGTTAGAACCCAGGCCGTACAAGACCTTTGCATACCCAAGTGTTGGGTAACTGGAAGGTGTTCTCAATTTAAAAAAAAGTACACTCTACCTTTGCTTATGACTAATTTGTTTTCTTTTCTTCCATGGTGATATCCATATGTGTCAGTGCTTTATTTAGATAACACTAAGCATTAGTCCATCTAGAATTCTGACAATCATCATAACACTGAGTCAATCGCCACCTCTCAAACAAATCGCCACATGCCTGCGAACTCCTACTCGATGGGACCCATTTCAACGCACTCTGCACTGACGGCACCCAAATTTAACTGCACTAAAAACACCAGTTCTTTTTTATGCCTTTTTGGATTGAATTAGGAAGGTTGAAGTTGTTCTTGCTGGGGCAATCAAAATATAAGTTTTCTTGAGGATTTCAATACCCAAACTCTGTTGCATTTCACACCCAGATGTAGGTCATGCGACACTTCAAAATGGCTGTCCACACCCCAATACTCTGTACGGAGAAAGCTCTAGCAGTCAATGTAACCACCAAGCAGCGAGTTACTTAGTTACATAGATGAGGATAATAAATTAAGAGGATACTATTAGGGATTCCACCATGCAAATCAATGAGCACACGTGTCACGTGAGGTTAAGTGTAGACCTAAAACAGGCTACACGGTAACAAACACGGGCATATGGCAAAACATGTAATCTAACCCAAACTCCCAGTGTATGTTGGATCAATACGAGAGCTTCCGGTTTTGTATTAACTTGAATGTTACTCAGACAAGATTTTCAGCTTTTGGTGGGCACAAGTAAGTCCTGTAGGCATGAATAAAACAGCTAGATCTTTCCACCATTTCAAACATCATATCACTTGAGTAAGAGCAGCAGTGAATATATAGGCCTATATTATACATGGTCATATTACACATGCACACCTAATCCATACCGATTGATGGATCAAAATCGTCGCAGACTTGTTATTTAAATTTATTTATCAACAAACAAAAACACCTAGGCTCAATAAAGCAGCGAACTGTTCACTAATTATGGTATGTATGTCGGGTTTTGCTGGTCGGGTGTCGAGTGTAGTTGTTGCAGTTTTATTTTGACGGCATGTTTACAGTACAGGAAGCCACATTTTTCTCAAGCGCCTGAACAAAATCAGCTGCTCTACGGTATTCAAGATACATAAAAGCTTCAACAGCTTTTGGTGCATCCATTATTATGATTTTAAATCACCAACTACGCATCCAAATCTAAACATTTCTGCAGCATAACCGTACTAATTACACACTAAAGAGAGAACCTACATCACCACGAGCTTTCATGGTGGCGGCCACGAGGAAAAAGATCGATCACGTGACAGGAGTGCTCCAAATTCATTTAGCTCGTAGCTTGCTCAGTGCATATCAAACGCTAACGGGTCAAAGGACGAGTTTCCATTATGTTTGCGATAGTTCCTTTTATATCGATTAAAATATTTTTCTAATAAAAATGAAGCTTTCGAACCCATAGTATTCTAAAAGTGAAATGATTTGAAAAGGAAGCAAATTAATGTTGGGTGTCTTCTCACGCAGAACGAGAATTACAAACCAGCATGGCGGTCATTCGATGATGAAACGTGGCTGAAAACATATGAAATGTGATTTAACGTCAACTGTATCGTACATAAGTGATGTAAGTGTTTTCTGGAGTGGTGTAATGGGTATCGATAGCTGTACAGTAAATGATACATGACAATCACTTGTAAGTTTAAGTTGAACTCTATTGAACACCTCCTTTTGAGGCGCACATGTCTGATTTTTGGCTGACTTAAAAACGTGTAGTTCGCACAAAATTACTGTGGGACAATGTGAAAGGCACCAGTACAGTTTGGTGACTATGAGAAATGTGCAAGGGGGGATACAAGTCAAATCATAAATATTTTGAGTGGTCAACGTTCGAATTTTTGACAAGAAAACTGAGGGGATGTCAACTTTAGCAGGTTAGTTGAACGACATGTACTAGTTCTAAATGACTAGAACTCACCGAAGATGTTGGGACATGCCTGATAGCATGCTGCAGTTCTAGTCAGAAGACACTCCATTTAGAATAATTAAGAGTTTCCAAACATCTTGCTTATGCTAAATTATCCACCTTATCCTCTAGGCTCTTGTTTCTCATATATTTAAGCACTTAAAGTCCTTCTCCCCTGGTCAAAGGTAGTGTGATATTGCTCTGACATTAAGTTTGGCAAAAGTTTGTGAGGCTAAGGATGGAACCAAGCCTATGTTAAAGCATGTTCCATTTAGGTTTCTCACAATATCTGACGTAAATGGACTTACAGCCCAGTATTGACATGCTATAGGCTTTACGGTATAACTATGTTTGCCTTTGTTTGCCTTTGAAGGGATTGCAATGGGAGTTACATCATGAACATTCAAATTTTAAGATCATCAGTACAGGTTATTTCAGCTTCCAGTGAAATATCGTAATGTATCCTATTCTCTTTTCTCTGTCACTACCTTTTCGTACTTCATTTTAGTTAGTCAACAGTGCACAGCTGTTTACATTCACTGGCAGTCTTGAGGAGTATCCATCAGTCTTACTCATTTGTTTGTTTTATTCAGGTAGCATCTACATAAATCCGGTCTGGTTTCCAGGCGTAATGGATGAGAATGTGTTGCGAGGACTGGGGAGTGTTGGCGTGGATCCCCATGCCCAACAGAGAGTAAGTATGAACAGTGGAGCCTGTCCTTTTGTTGTTGGAAAACCTGTAAGAGTCTGAATGGATTTTTTGGTGGACATTTTCTTTTGTTAGACTGTTACATTGTTGTAATTCCATTTACAAGCATTTTCTGTAGGTTTATTTTGTGTTTACACATCGCTGAGATTTTGATTCAAATTTTACATTCTTCTTAGCTTCAAATTCAGTACTGGTACTTCATACCTGTTAATGGAAAAAGCAAGACAGGTAGAACTAATGCCAAGATGGAGAAAGTGTTTAAGGGTTCATGAACTTAATTTTGTCTTTTTATTAACTTCCAGTACTGCTAATTGTTAGCCAAGTTTGCTTACCTAAAACAAGTTCTGTTGAGTCTAATCTGTTGGTTAAACTCCTTTTATCCTGTGTCATTTACTGTTGTATTGGAAATCCCCTCCAAAGGCTCCAAGGGATTAGTGAGCACAAAACGTGTAATGAAAAAGGTGGTAATTCCATTAATGCATGCAAGTTGTAAATGTTCCACAAAGTACTGTTTATTTTGGCACTCAATAATATTTCTTGTCTGATGTTATGTTGGATGATGTATTTATTATTCTATTTGTATGTATCACATAAAGTAGTTCAAAGTACAGTAATATATATCTGAATACTTCCACCTTTTCAACTACTAAATAATTTTTTTAGTGGAATTTATGCATACAATTATCATGAAAATGATGTTAAAATGATTTGTTTGTGTCATTAAAGATGCAGTCTTCAAAAAACTGTGCAAATTATTTCTCTGCACCTCATACTTCACTTGGAATGTTTCAAAATATTGGTTGCAGAGGTGGTTGAATATGGGTTGGTAATAAATATCATAATCATTTCTCCAAAGTGATAAGAGGTATCCTTCACACTCTTCTATCAATCATGTGAGCTTGTCACAAGCATTATGTTCTTTGTTTTTCTGTGTACCAGGTTTTGCAGTATTTCAATGAATTAAAATCATCACCTGATGGCTGGAAAATCTGTGCATCAAACTTTACAACAGGACAGTGGCCAAGGTAAATTTGACACTACTGTGACACACAATTTTCACATATTTTCTAATATTAACACCATTGGCATGTTTAGTTGTAAACCTGTATTATTCCATGTGTTACATAGTGTTTATGAAAAGTAGCCCATAGCTTCATGTTTGTCTTGAAATCTGAACTATGGAGTAATGGAAATAACTTTGTTCTCAAAACAAATAATTTAATATTATTTTGGATGTCAGTGACAGAGGGGAATACAGTTCAGTTTGGTGTGATTGGAAGACTGCTTTGAAGAGCTTACCTTGTATATTTGTAGCAATGAAATACGATTCTTCTGTCTTCAAGTCATTGAGGATTTCCTGAAGCACAGGTAAGGGAACAATGCAGCCATATCATATTAGGATGTATGTAGAAGCTACTAGTATTCTTGACAAAGAGATAAAACATTCTGTGGCTTGACAGCTGAGATTTGTTGTGTACAAGTGTATTATGTCTGTGTGAATTTAAAATAGTTAATCACCTCTGTTAGAAAGTACATAAGCTATTTACATGGATCTATTTAGCCCACAATTAAGTTACTCCTTTTGCCATATGAGAGTTTTATTAAAATTAAAAAGGTGTTCTTAGATCTTCATTAGCTTAGTGATTCAAGCAAATGTATATTTAAATATAAGCACATGATTTTTTTTTGCCGTACCTTTTTTGTTTATTTAGCAGTATGTCAAAGTATTCAACTATAATATTTGTTTAGCACTTATTTCTTCACAGGTATAAGGTGGCAACCATTGAAGATCAGCAGAACATTAAAGCATTGCTATTGCTTGCACTCAAAGTACAGGTTAGTATCGCTAGGTAACAATAAATATTTTTTTGTACCAGAATTTTGTCATGGGTAAACTGTTTATGAATGAGGAGGTTTTGACAGAGTGGTTAAGATGCTTTTATTTCAGTCACTAGGAAAACAAAGTGCAGATTCAGTTTCTGCCTTCTTGGAATTTAAACATATATGGGGTTTTGTGATAAGCCATCAACAGTACCCATGTGGCTGACTGTGCAGATTAATGTTCATTGAAAATCACTAGTCTGCTGCCATTAGGTCATGCAAGTATGTACCTCACACATGGAAAAACTTAGTAATATGTTTTAACTTACCAGAGGTTTGTAGTTTAACCAGACACTCTTTCTTCTCCTCCTCATCAAAAATAATCAGGAGTGTGGCCTTAAACAACAGACAAATGAATGAAATAATTTATTATGTGAATAGCTTGGTAAATTTTAGTTTATTTTTCATCCTCAGGCTGACCCTGAAGTGACCTACAAGAGTTACCTTCTGAACAAAGTTGCCCAGATATTCTCCTTGGCTTTTGTTGTTGACTACCCGCAGCGATGGTCAAGCTTTTTCACGGACCTGTTCCAGTCATTGACTGGACCGGGAACGGTGGATCTCTACCTCCGAATAATGCTGGCAATTGACTCAGAAGTCGTGGACAGGGAGATTGTTCACTCTCCCCAGGTAGTGAGTGTATTTCATCCACATTTTTATAGAAACTGTTCTACTCTATTTCATAGGTGTATTTAGGTGCCTCTGCTAAGCATCATTGCGTATCATTTTCGCAGATTTTGCTTTATCTCCAGTGCTGGTTTGTACTACCTATGAAACAAGCCAATATCAGTAAAATGCTTACGGTACATTTACTACTGTACTTCCTCAATAATTTCAGACACATTTTTATTAACTGTATAACATGATGCCTTACAGGGCCTGTTGTCCTGTTGTACATGCTCTGTGGGGGGTAGGGTATTACCACTAGTCCATCAGTGACAGTAGTTCATATCTCCGTCACACCTCAGTGAACCTCACCAGCTTGGCTGAGAGACACTGCCGGGTTTTGAAAAGATTTAAGTTTTTGTGAAGTTGGATGGCTGTTTTTCAATCATACCAATGTCATTTAAAACTCTGCACACTTTGGTAGACTTATATGAACTACAAAATTGCAGAATTTATACGAAATTTTCGCTTGTAACACGTGGATACATCACATTTGTAACCTATGTATTGATCAGCTATGTTCATCAGAACTTCAGCCAATGGAATCTCTCCTTGGATATACATGGTGTGAGGTTCTCAAAATTTCAAAGCTATTTATTTGTCATACATAAGAACTAGCGTTTACAACTTACATGAAGACTATCTGAAAAAATTAAATTTATTTTAAACATCGTTGTAGAAACTGGCTGGCAGTAAAACACTACATGAACGCACGCTGGAAATAATTCTGGAGAAACAGCGACAACAGCAACATGATTGGATACAAACCCTTAAACAAAATCAAAGTTTTGCACGGTTTGACTTATATACACAGCTACTTATTTATTAGACGATATCCCCCAGTCCATAATATCAACCTTGATATTTGGTGTGACATACTTCATGCATGTAGCCCAACATCAGAAACACACACACGTTTCCAGACTACCAAGCTTGGACAGTTGTGGAGGTTTTATAGCTACCGGCCGGTGTCAGAATCCACTCTGTGTTGAATTCTGTATTGTGTAATGCGTGTTTGCCCAAATACGAGGAAATCTTGGCTTTGAATCTAATTAAGAATACCAGTGTTAATAGTTCGTGTTCATTCTTGGGACTCTTGATGTGACCAGAGGTGTATGGTGTTGGCTTCTGCTCATCAAGCCATGTTTAAAAGCTTAAATTGCCACATCAAAAATATAACCTGGTTCAAAAGTTTTTTCACAGGGGATAAACCGTACATTCATTACCCATTTTATGTAACTGTAAGCCTGCCGATGATTTGTGAAAGCTCCTTAAAAATATATTATCAGCGGGATACATACAAACTGTGAATTTCTATGATATTTTAATCCTGCATTTTGTTGTGAATTATCTGGTAGTAATTTGCAAACCAGTACCTGTAGCAGGTGTTGTGTATGGGGTCTTGATTTTTGTAATACACATACACATTGCATATTTTGTCTCACTCACGTTCAACTGAGGAGTTTGTCAGGATACTTCAGTTTAATTGAAGTCTGAATGAACTGAGTGAGGTTTTGAGGAACGGGTATTGAGGTACCCGTAATGTATTTACAGACGCCATGTCATACCGTGCGCCGCCGTCGTATAAGTGAAATATTCTTGAGTACGGCGTAAAACACCAATCAAAAAAAAAAAAAAAAATCATACCGTGCATCATTCGTAATGTTTGAGCATACCTTAGAGTGATTAGTAGATAAATACACATGGGAATTTGACAATTCTTATCTTTAATCTAGACATTTATTAGGACACTGAATAAATGTCATTCACAGCAAAACGTACTACTTGATCTTCACTCAAGGTCGTCTGGTATGTATTTCAGTGGGTTTTGAAGGCATTTGTATGGTAAAGTTTAAAGCTCTGTTTAGCTAATTTAATGACATATACATGATTGTACATGTATTACTAACTTTTTCTTGAAATGCCCATGGTAATATGTTATAAACTATCTTTTTAAAATTAATCTGAAAAGAGTGCAGCCCCTACTTGTCCCTCCTCATTGAGAGATTTATGTCATGCTCCTGAGTAGACACGTGGTCTGCCAGAGTAGACACGTGATCTGTAATAAATGGAAAGTCTGCTTTCAAATCGACATGCGTGCGTTATGATCATGGGTGTTTTATCCACATATGCAAGGTAGCATTGTTATTTCAGTGATCAAACGGCAATCATCCATGTTGCATTCTTGTATGGATCCCACTCAAGTGAAGAGTAAGACAAGCGGTCCGTAGATTTAAGACAACTGGTTCCTAATGTGGTGGGGTGTTTAATGCTTCTCTGTAAATAATGCAACACAACCGTCAACTTAAATGTAGGTTAGCATACTTTTGTAGAACACAACTCGAAAAAGGGCATGGAAAGTGTTTTGGGGAGGAATAGAGCACAGATATCTTTTCAGTAGATTGATGTTCTGGTATCAATATTTTTATCTTTTTTTAAACAAGCGCATATACTGTAAAATGACATCGTGAGTAGCCTTATACAAACTGTCAGGAAAGACTATATACTCCATATACTAAACTCCAGCTGGACCAGCTGGGACGGTGATGTCTCCCGCGGTGAGTGCTTAATGGAAAACTTCTCTGATCTACCTGCTTACTTTCAATGTGTCTCAATTAGCAAATGTCTGTAATTATTGAGAAGGTACAGCACATTCCACACTGCTGCTACTATCATGTTGTACATGCGTTTCTTAGTGGGGCGTTTGCTCTGGGCAGTGGGTTTAGTAGTAAAGCAATGTTGGTGCAGGTAGGCTTCTATTTAAGTTGTGAATTTAACTGATTGACAAACTGAAGTGACAACTTCTTTTGATTTTTTTTAATTTTTCAATCCTTCTACAGTGACATTCAATCACATGTGTTCTTGGTGTCAATCCAAATATTGTGCTGGGCACTTTCAGTCAGTCATATGTTATTTGTTTAACAATATATCTATGAATTTAATTAATTTAGGAATCAGAGCGCAATACAATGATAAAGGACAGTATTCGGGAGCAGTGCGTAGGACAGCTAGTCGACTCATGGTATCAGATTTTGGTAGGTGGATTACGATCAGTTACTGGTATATATGTTAAAGTATATTCATTTTCATCTTGTCCCTTGTATCAGGATGATAATTTTTCAGTTTTATTTGTGTATATTTTTTCGTGTAATTTTTGCATAGCTACACAAAATATCATGATTTTTAATATATTGTTAATTTTCACTTTTTCATTTGCTTTGTTTGTATCTCAATTGCATTTGTCAGACTAGCTACGAAAAGACCCATCCACAGATTGTGTGTATGTGCTTGGATGTGATTGGACGATATGTATCGTGGGTGGATATAAGCCTGATTGCTAACGATAGGCTTGTGCTGGTGTTGCTTGAGTTTATGAAGAACAAGTTGTTGAGAGAGAGCACATGTGACTGCATTCATGAAATCATAAGCAAAGGAATGGACCCAGTGGCCAAGACTAAACTGGTGGAGTCATTTGCTACCGTCTTGGACAGTGCAGGGGTCATGAATGTATCTGAGGTAAAAATCAATTTCTCTTGATTTGAGATTTAAGAACACTACCTTTGTATAAACTTTCTGTTGACAGTTTTATTAAAATGAAATGTATGTGGGTTCAACAATAATAATGAATTTGAGGAAGCACCACATAAATGTAAAAGGTTTCACAAGTTTTCAACCCACATGCCGGGATCATTATCAAGTGACTAACCATTTTATTTCAAATTATATCAATTGTATATAGTGGAATGGTTAAATATACAGGATATCAATCAAGCACTGTCAATGATTTGTTGCATATCTAACCATTCCACTGAATAATTAGTTGTATAAATGCATGTAATTGTAGAGAGAGTTGACTGTTCTTGTTCACATAATGCTATGGTATAAACAATATTGTGGGTGTTTATTTGTGTTATTTCATTTGTCCAGGATGAAGAAGGAGATTATATGGCAAAGCTAGCAAAACTTGTGAACGGAATGGGAACCAACCTTGTTGTCAGCTGGCAAAAGTAAGCATGTGAACATTGGACTTTTTTTGTCCATGTGATGTTTGTGAATTTGTCTTTGATTGCCCAGCCAAGTGTAAATTTACTTGGGGTATATCCAAGCACCCTTCTCGTGAGAGTTTTCTTAATACACATGATACAGTTATTATAATCTGATGCAGGAGACTTAAAATGGATTAAATAAATGCTTTTTTTTATTCTAGAGTGCAATTTTTTTCATTATTTCTGCCTATCCATGTCATCATCAAGACTGAGACAGTACGTGTCATAAGTGTTGAGTCAAAGGTCTTATTAAAGTGACTTACTATAAATGGCCATAAATTTCTTCCATGACTAACTTGCTCAATTTTCCTGATTCTGGGAGTTCTTTTGGTTTTTTGAAAGGTGTTTTGAGGTTTGCTTTGAACATGAGATGATATTCTACAGGAAAATTGTAAGTTTCAGCACCAAGACTAATATTTTGTTACCTTTACTTGCCTCTCAAAATGCACTTTTGTGGGCGAAATTTTAGGTTATTTAGGGTACATGCACAGTACACACAGCAATATTGCCTGGTTTTTCTTGTGCATGTTTCAGACTTGTCAAAGCTGGAGACCTCCCGAATGCCAACTTCACACTCCAGGCAATCGAGAACAAAGTTCCACTTCTGCTAACATTCCTTGGAGACGAGGATGATGATGTTTCCAGTGCTGTGATAAGCTTTGCTCAAGATTACATTAATGTCCTGAAACAAATGAATCCTATCAGCCCTACACAGCGAGAGAATATGGAGGTGAGAATTACTGTCAAGCTGCGGAGCATCTCACTATAAGTCACACTGCAAACTCTGTGGAATCCTAGAAAAACATGGGGGTGGTATGGTGTGTGGGAATGGCTTCTTACATTATCTTACATTAATGCCAGGAATGGACATTAAAAAAAAAAATGGTAAATGAAGTACTGTTTTGCTCTGTTGCCAGTGAAAGGCATTTTTTTTTCTATTCAGGGCTGATATCTCTTTGTTTTGGATAGTTCATTGCAACATGTGCTTTTTCATAATGTGTAGTGGCAATTAAACGACCATAAGCCTTGAAAGGTTGAACATTCTAATGTCAACTGTAAGCTCAGCCCTTGCAGAACAGTCAAATTTGAATGTTGAAAAAGTTTGGAATCTTACGATTTACAGTACTGTAATTGCCGTGTTGAGTTGGCAAATCTTATCTGGTCTATTTATACAGAGGTGTTGTCTTAAATGGTTGGAAATATTGTCCTCCCCAACCCCAACCCTTTCCCCACCACCACCACACACAGACACACCACACACAGACACACACGCTCTCATTAGGAAATCAAACATATATGTTTCTTGTTCCAGCGTTTACTTTGTGTCCTTGTAAAGAAGATGAAGTATGATGAATCATACAACTTCGAACAAGAGGTAGGTGAAATATCCACAGATGTTTGAGGCTTTTTTCAGTCAGCTAGATTCTGCCCATACGTTTGGATTCATATGACAAAGTCTCTTCAGTTTATCAGAAGCTTTGTTTAAAAAGGTGCTTCAGTTGATAGGTCATTCGAGACATGTTCAGTCCCATTGTAAGACTGAATTTTTTCCTATGCTTCCGTTGTTGATTAGGCCTTAATGGCAACATATTGCTGATGGTATTCTCTTATTGTACTGTGATTGTGCATATTTGTTTGATACCACTTGCCTTCCACCAATATGTCATATGTAGAAGAGTTCATCATTAACTTGCCAATGGCCTGTGGTTTATTATGGACACTCCTGTTTACTCCACTCATTAGACTGGCGGCCATTTCGTAAGCCAAAAAATCTTGAGTATGGCATTTAAAAAAATGATCGAAGTTGGTAAATTACTGTTTTAATCAGTATCGTGTATACAAGCACACAACAAGAAGGTGCTGCGTGTAAAATGTAACTGAAGGTTCTCTCATTTACAGGGGGAAGATGAGGCCATGTTCCAGGAATACAGAAAACAAATTAAAGTTCTGTTTAACAATTTAGCCCAGCTGGTAAGTGCATATATGCAGTTGTTTACGCAAGAAAGTCTACATGTTACAAAGACTACAAAAATCAATGTCCAGCATATGTATGTCTGGCTCTGCTTAAGTAAAGTAATCAGCAAATGACATCTTTGTCTCTGAGTGATTTTTTTCCCATTTCCCATGATTAGCTATTCAGTATCAAACACTCTCAACATTTATTTTGTCGGAGGTGTAGTGGCTTTGAAGTCTGAATATACAATACAACATATACTATAATTAACCACACACTTTCAATTTCACTTACTTACAAACCATACAAAATATGAAGCCTATAAAGTTGTAAAAGCTTGTCTTGAATTAATGTTATAGAAAATGACTGTGACTATATTTTCCTGTATATATGTGGATTTTGTTGTTCTTGTTGATAGGACTCTGGGTTGATCCTGGTAACTGTACACAACATTAACACTCGGACCTTGTCCCACTGGAAAACCTCTGCTGTCAGCGATATCGAGGTGGCAATTTACCTGCTCCATCTCTTGGGGGAGGCAGTTCCAGTGAGTGGTGTTTTCATGTTCTGTGTGAAAGTGGCATTGCCACACCAATCACATTTGCCTTATGAGTGCATATGGTCTTTCAAGTTATATTGGATGACTAATTTGTCTTGTTGATTTGCCTAAAATTACCGGGATATTTTCCCTCTCTTCTGAAATGTATTTTTTTTTGTGTTATATGTGTAGATTACAAGTGTTGAGTTTTGTTCGTGTGTGTATTGCTTAGTAATGGGACAGGCATAACTGAATTTAACAACACTCTGTCTTTCTTGCTGCCTATAGGCTTCACACAGCCAGCACTTCACCGGAGACCTAACTAAGGTGACTGTTTTACAAGAGATGATGAGACTGGTAAGTTGGAGGGAAGAATGCAGGCCAGTGTCAGAGAAACAATTTGGCATCACCTTACAGTACACAATGAAAGGAACATACCGCTGATGTTGAAAAAATTGTCCTGTTATTTTAGACGTACTCTACCTAAAATGGAGAATTCCAGATGTCTGCTTACACATGTCCGACTGAGTTAGTAATCGAATGTTCAGTTTTATCCGGGGTTTCCCTTTGAATATCAACTCATTCAAGTTGCTATATTCAGAAAGCCTGATTTTTTACGTCAGTTACCTCCCCTTGTTGTCGAGATGACGGGTGATGTTCAGTGAACTTGTCAGACACAGTATTGTGTTGTAATTATGTGGTCTATGGTGTAACTTCAGTTCATACAGATCATTGGGAATTATGAATACTTTATATTGATAGAAAGGACGATCATATTTGGATTACTAGACTTTCAAGTTGCTTATAATCTATTGTATTGTTTACGTGTGTGATTGACGAGCGAACATTACATTGTGGGAATCTCTGCTCTGCCTCGTTTATCTCGTTGGGTGAACAGTTTAGACCAGTGACTGATTTCCCTTTATTAGTTTCTTAATTTACATTTTTCGGAAAATATAGGCCAAGGAGGTTTAGTTAGGAGTCAGATGCAACACAATTTTATATTTAACTGAACCAAGTCAAAAATTCTGAATTTCTTTCATCATTATGTCCCTTTAAAGAAGGTGCTGTTAGGTGAGACTTTGTTGGCAGCTGTGTTGATCACGCCTATATAGATAAGCACAACTGTGAATCAATGTTCAGTGTTCTGCATGCATGTAGTTGGTCCTACCATTTGGAGCCCCCAGACTGTCTAGAGTAAGACACATGTGGAAACAGAGCATTTCCTGATTGGTTATTCTGAATAGAGAAAATGATCTATTAGGTCACTTCATATGTCAAAAATTACGTGAGCCCCAATCCAGCTTGTTAAAATTTTGACCTCTTTGGTGGCCTAATGGTTATTGCATCCGACTTGAAGTTGGGAGACCCAGGATTAAACTCGGATCAGGCCATACCAAAGACTTTAACAATGATACTTGATACTTCAGTGGCGGCAGCATTTTGGCAGCATGGATAAACACCAAATGACTCCTCTTCGTGATGTGACTGAATTATTGTTTAGTTTGACTTTAAACCCCAAGTATGCATACACATATACATATTGATCATTTTGAATTCCCCAGACCCAGGTCTGTACCATATTTTCCTGAGTGTTAAGCAGTGATCGAGTAAGTAGGGATACTTTTTTGACCTTTTCCTCTTAGTATTGGATTTTGTACTTTGTCAAGGTACCTGTTATTCTCCACCTCAAACCATTGGCTTTTAATTTTTTTTTTGTACTAGGTGTTCACAAGTATTTATTGTTCTTTTTTCTTCTGCAAGTGTCAAATTTGTTTCTCTTCGACATTTCAGCTTGTCACAAGTCGAGTGAGCTGCCAAGGACACATGATGGTGCTTTTGTCCTATTTTGAAACTGTAGTGAGATACGAAAAGTTCTTCAATGTAGAGCCACAGCATATTCCAGATGTCTTGGTAAGACTTGGTTGATTGATTTTAATAGTATATGAGTTCTTGAACTTGAATCTGTAATTTTGTCAGTCTGTTTCAGTAATTATGACCAGCTTAATGTTTTCATGTGGAACTTCTTATGTCTTATTTTGATACATGCTAATGGTGTGAGCAAGATTTTCTATGTAAACACCAATGAAGTAAAAAAAAAATGCAATTTCTATCTGTTATAGATGAGTTTTCTTGATGAACGAGGATTGAGAAATCCAAGTGCCCAGGTTAGGAGTCGGGTGGCGTACTTATTTTCACGATTTGTCAAAGGATTGAAGTGAGTACAGTACAATATTTCTCTGTAGTGATACTATTTCTTTTTACTGATGTTATTACAGTGTGTCTTGTTACTGATGTTATTACGGTGTTTTCTTGCAACTGGAGTTTATGTTACAGTGTTATTAAAGTGTGTTTTTGTTACTGAGGTTGTTATTGTAGCATTTCTTGTTACTGAGGTTATTACAGTGTTCTTGTTACTGATGTTGTTAAAGTGTTTTCTGTTACTGAGGTTGTTATTGCAGCATTTCTTGTTACTGAGGTTATTACAGTGCTCTTGTTACTGATGTTGTTAAAGTGTTTTTTGTTACTGAGGTTGTTATTGTAGCATTTCTTGTTACTGAGGTTATTACATCGTTTCTTGTTACTGATGTTGTTAGAGTGTTTTTTGTTACTGAGGTTACGATTACACTGTTTCTTGTTAATTAGGCTGTTAACTTGCTGTTATTTTTTATGGACAGTCCTCCGGAGACTTCATAAAGTCCACCGGTGTTGAATTAGTAGTGGATTGGCTGAGAGTGGAGATATGGGTTCCTGGGTTTAATTCTGCGGCTGTGGTCATGTGTTCATAAATTTGCAATACCTAATTAAATAAAATTCAGCTTAGCTTAAGCATAGCCTTGGCATGCCTATCTCTCACACCAGCCAATCAGAAACAATTCTGTTACCCTTTAAACACAATTCATGATAATGCTAATTTATACTTAGTGTGGACTGAATATTTATTATACATTTCTCTGCTGTCCTGTAGGCACCACTTGCAGAGTTTCCTTGAGGACATTTTGAAGAGACTTCAGGACTTGCTGATTTTGAACTCACCAGACAATGGCTACCAGCACCTGTTATCCAGTGAGGACCAGTTGTTTGTGTATGAGACAGCTGGTCTCCTCATCGTACACAGCTCTTTGCCAACAGAGGTAAGAGCTTGTCAGGTGTTTGTCAGATTTCTGGTTAGCTCTGACAGGCCATCTTTTCATCCTTAAGGATAATGGCCCTGATGCCAACAATGCTACCTGCCATGTAACCATACCTGCTTTACGTGCTGTCCGTCACACACCGATGTTGGGGCGGATAGAAAATGTCTGTCCGTACTCGTAGCTGACTGAAATACTCATCTTGACCAGATGCCCCCTCTTCCGATCTCTAGTAAATCCAACAGAGACGAAAACTGCATGGCCATCGCTGCTAGGCACATAACACAACCGCCATGTTGATTTCGCAAGTTCTTGATAACCCTTGTTACCTCATGAAAAAATCATTTGGTTACCCTTGGGCCCTTTCACATAAAGAGCCGATGTTTCATGGGTTTGTTTTTGTTGACCTCGGAAGGACTCGAGGGCAAGTGAATGATTTTTTCACAAGGTAAGACCTTGGGAGAGCAACATGGCAGTTGTGTTATGTGCCTAGCAGTCATGGTCAGCAGTAAACTACGAGTACGTACACTTTTTATCCGCCCCAACATCGATGTGTGACGGACAGCACGTAAAGCAGGTATGGTTACATGGCAGGTAGCATTGGTGGCATCAGGGCCGTGATCCTTTACGATGAAGAGACGTCCCGTCAGGGCTAATTCATGAGTAGAGAAAACTGGGTCAAGCCCAGGGAAAATCAATTCACCTGAAGTTAATTGTCATCCAGTGTCTCGTCACAAGATATGTTTGTAAGGGAATTATATTAATAAAGTAATTTGCTAAGGGCATTGCAGCTTGCTTTAGTTAATAGGCTGAATGTTTATATTTTGTTGTTTAAGTTATTTAATTTCTAATCTGACATTTAACTGCAGAAAAAGAAGGAGTTGATGAGAAGGATCCTGGCTCCCATTGTGGAGAAATTTGAAGGGTTGCTCGCCAAGGCTTGTGTCGAAACAGATGAGACAAAACAGCTGCTGTACGCCCAGTGTCTGCATACAGCAATGAGCCTTGCAAGGTTGGTTTTGGCTACTGTTGAGACTGTATTTATCAAGTAACATTGTTAATTATGGTGTTTTGGGGCCTCTGTGGCTCAGTTGGTTAGCGCGCTAGCGCAGCGTAATGACCCAGGAGTCTCTCACCAATGCGGTCGCTGTGAGTTCAAGTCCAGCTCATGCTGGCTTCCTCTCCGGCCGTACGTGGGAAGGTCTGTCGGCAACCTGCGGATGGTGGTGGGTTTCCCCCGGGCTGTGCCCGGTTTCCACCCACCATAATGCTGGCCACCGTCGTATAAGTGAAATATTCTTGAGTACGGCGTAAAACACCAATCAAATAAATAAATAAATAATTATGGTGTTCTTGTTTATATTCTGTGACCTTCTACACACAGTAAATTTATTTGAAAATGGCGTGCAGCCATATGAAAATATCCCTTTGTTTCCATCTTTGCTGGTCTTTTTTGCTGATTATGATACACAATCAAAAGGACACAATGAGATGCAATCCCCATTCTGGTAATGGTGAAAGGGACTAATTGTGGAGTGAAAAACAACAACAGTGAATAAAGTAGGAAGAGAAGTTAAAAAATTGACTGTTTGGGGTAAATTTTAAATGCTTCACTCAAACAAGTTCAGATGGTTAAAAATTTTGATGAATTTTCTTGATTTCCAGTCGTGTGAGTAAAGGGTTCTCAAGCCAGCAGACTATGAAGCTGTGTGATTGTGTGAAGCCCTTCACAGAAGTGCTACAGGTATTCTTGCAGGTGTTATCAACACCTGTACACCGACAGCTTCTGCATGCAGGGGTGCGTCAGTTCCTGCACCGAATGGTTGTGTGCTTGGGGGAGGAGATTCTCCCATACATACCTGTCGCCATGGAAAACTTGCTCAAGTATGCAGGTGCCAAGGAACTCCATGATTTCATTCCACTTATGAATCAACTCATCATGAAATTTAAGGTAAGCTTTTTGCTGTGCAAAACTACAGGCATAGTTTTAATATATGTTCATTTGTTAGTCCTCTTATCTATAAGGTTATACCTCGTTTTTTCTTTTTACACCTTTGCAAAAGCAGTATTCCAAGCATGCTTATTAACATAGGTTTGAATGTTATTTTAATTTACAAATGTTGTATGCTTATTACATGTAGAAATTTTTCAGTTCAACATTTCAATGTAATATATGTGTCTCATGGTATCCTCTTTTTACATTTCTGTTTGTGTTGCAGGTCAACAACATAATTAACATCAGGGAAATTCATTTAGAGATCTTTCTGTCTTTTAGTGCATATATATACATGAATATCTAAGTAATGTTTTTTTCCAGGATTCCTTTGTGCCATTTCTGCAAAAAGTGTTCATGCCGCTGGTGAGGACGATATTCCAGGTGTTGTCCGAGCCGGTTGAGGAAGGTGACCAGGTTTCTACAGAGGACAAACGACTCCTTCAGCGCAGCTACTTTCTCTTGATTTCAACCATTGTCTCACAAAATGTCTTTCAAGTTTTTACATACCAAGGTAAATACACTACACATGTGTTTAATCTACTGGACTGTCACAAGTTCTTTCATTCAATCTGCTCTAATTTCTGTATAGTTCACCTTCTGAATTTAATGATCATTGATTCTTGATTAATATATAGATTGTTCTGAAAGTTGCATGGAGGAAATAGTTCTGTTTATCATGCCACAGAATGCATGCTCATGTATAGTGGACCTTAGTCCTATTAAATTAAACATTGAGGTCTATTTTCAATAATTTCTGATATTTACCTGCCTCAACGTTCAATCGTTGAATTCGAAAACGTGGTAGGTCCATTCAACAAGGCACTTTGTGGAATAAAGTAGGCCATTAAATCAACTCCAAAACTGCATCACGCAGATTTCTGCTATGCATTATACAGAATAGGACCTTTATTACCACTCCTGCAAGTGTAAATCCATTCCGAAATTGTTGAAATTCACAGAAATATTTTCTTCTCTCATGAAAGTAACTTGTGCTTTCATGGCAAGTCCACTGTACTAAAATCTTGAAACTGCGTTTCAAAAGATACAGAAATCAACGTAACAAGATAAGACAATGCAACCAGTCTTAAGTGGCAACTTTAGCGATGATTTTATCAGTCATCATGGATGTAGTATAGAAAGAACAATTTGCCCAGTCAGTTAAGAGGGCAAAATTAATTATAAGGGTTCCAGTCAAGGCTATCGATTTTCATGTGTGTATCTGCTTTGTTATGCATGTTGTCTGCCCTTGACCTCAAATACAATCCTGATATTGGATGTACCCAGTGTGTTGCATGTTCACATTCGATTTTGAAGAGAAAGGTGAAATACTATCAGTCTTTCTGCATATAAATAATCTGAAATAGATTTAAATGCGTATGAGTGATGCTAAAGTTGACACAGGTAAATATCAGAAATTGTGGAAAATAGACCTCAATGTTCAGTTTAATTGAACTAAGTGAACCTGTAAATGAGCAACTGTCACACAACACTTTCTCTGTTTTTTTTTAGAGGCCAGTGACCTTCAGCAAGTGATGATGACCTTGATCCAAGGTGCTATGGACAACCCAGACCCTCAGGTGAGCTTACTGCTTTGTTCAGTCAGTTTGTCTGTCTTGTTAATGTCATCAAGCAAACCAAGTAGTAATAATTTGACGTTAATGATGTATTTAAATAATACTTCTCATGGGTACTGTATTTGTTAATTGTAGGGGCAGAAGATGTGTTTTGGAATACTGAAAAGAATGGTGGATGTTTGGGGTAAGTATGTTAGTTCTACACCCAAAAGAAATATTTTTGATTATATTTATAATTTTCACCTGCTTTTTAGTCTACTATGCCTCAGACCTGTAGCACTGGGCAAGAGTGCATGCTTGGATCAAACTCTGGCTTGGTGTTGTTTGGCCTTATATCAAGAGGATCTTGAATATAGCGTTAAACAATCAAATAATAAATACATGAGGAGGAGGGAGCAGGACATGGCTTAGTGGTCAAGGCAGTTTCAATCAGTAGGACACACAAGGTGTGGGTTCATTTCAGTTAAAATGCCTTGGACTGGGAATTTTGCTTTCCCGTGCTCTGGTTGTTGTCTTACTGCAATTTACGAGAGGTTTTCCATGACCCATAACACTGACCTGTATCTTATAGATGAGAACTTTTGACGATTGCATAAAACAAAATACATGCATTGTGTTTATTACATAAAATGTTTTGTTTTCTACACTTTGTTGAGTATAGCATTGAACACAACTCAAGTTAATAATTACATGTATAAATGAATCAATCCATGATTGTTCTGCGTCTTTATGCATTGCAGGAGGAAAAGGTGGTTTGGAAGGCTTTGAAGATTTCATGTACAAAAACATAGTCCCAGCCTGTTTCATGGCTCCCGTAAAACCAACCTTTGAACTTGGAGATGCTCAGACGATCTTGGTGGGTATATTATTATTATGTTTGTGTGTTTTTCTGTTCATTTGTTGACCAAATAGTAGGTCTACCAAGGCTTTCATCCGGCTTAGTAAATTGGACTCCCATTTAACCTGTAATGACAGGATCCAAACCACTTCATCTTATACCCTTTGGCATGTTCAGACAAGGCCCTATATACTTAGCATGTTGTACTTTATTGTGGTATGTATCATATCACCACTCTTGTATCGCATATGGTACTTTACTGTGACAGGACTGTATCATTAAATCATCAGTCCCCAGTAGCTGATTAGATTGTGATCAGCGGAAATGACCTTTGACCTCTTGATCAGTGTCCATTCCTTGCAGTCATTGAGCTTGTTGAGCTTTTGGTTTATTGTGAAGTTTTATTATTTTTAAAACATGTTTATGTATGTATTTGTAGGCATTGGGAGAGAGCGCAGCCTGTATGAAGAGCATACTGGATAAACAGGTAAATTCATTTGTACTTTACCACCTGTTAAAGGTACATTTGTTATATTCTGATGACAGAGCTTGAGGTACAAGAACAATCCATTTCAAGTACATATTCAGAGTACATGAATTGAATTTAATGAATTTTAGGATTGTGCTGAACAGACCATTCAGTTTTGCCACGTTCAATATAATTGCATATATACTTTGTCTTGCTCCGGTCATACGTGGGAAGTCCACATATCCCCTAAGTTTTGCCCATTTTCCTCTCACCATAATGCTGGTCGCCGTCATATATGTGAAATATTTTGGAGTACGGCGTAAGACTTCAGTCAGATTAATAAATAAATATGAATTTTGTTCACAGGGTGAGGCGTTTGTAACATACTTGCAGACAGAGTATCTCCCAACTTTAAACATTTCTCCACAAGGATCACAGGTAAGACAAGTCTGTCATTGTAGGTCTTGCCCATGAGCGTTGGTGAAAGATGCATAAGTAGACAAGATTATGCTCTTTGACTGAAAAAAAATGCATGCAGCAGTGTGCATGGTTTATTCAAAGAATATGTTTGTGTGATAATTTGATTAAACTTCACAGGTTTTATTTGTTCTTCGGAAGAGCCTGATCATACCAGTATCGTAAACTGATGATGGCAGGGTAGCCACTGATGGTTACAATGCATCAGTGATGGTTGCAATGCATCAGCTATGGTTACAATGCATTAGTGATGGTTACAGGGCATCAGTTATGGTTACAATGCATCAGTGATGGTTACAGTGACTGATGAGTGTAATGCATCAGTGATGGTTACAATGCATAGGCTATGATTACAATGCATCGGTTTTGGTTACAATGCATCGGTGATTGTAACAGTGACTGATGTTTGTAATGCATCAGTGATGGTTACAATACATCGGTTGTGGTTACATTGCATCAGTTATGGTTACAGTGCATCAGTTTTGGTTACAATGCATAAGTGATGGTAACAATGACTGGTGCTTATAATTCATCGGTGAGGTTACAATGTATCCGTTATGGTTACTAAGCGTCAGTGATGGTTACTATGTGTCACTGATGGTTACATTATTTTTGGTTAAACCAGTTGATCATGCTACATACAACACCATTGTATCTAAAGGTCATATACGTTTACTTGCCATCTAAATATTAAGTTTCTTTTTGTATGTATGTTGTAGGAATACTGTCAAGCTTTAAAAGCAGACCTAAAAACCTACAAGAACTTTCTGAAGGTGAGAGATATATGTTTTACCAGGAGTACATGTTAGATCCAAGGGCATTTTTCTGTGTCCCTTTCTTTATCATTAAGAAAGTTACAGCCCTAGAAAAAAGATTATAGTATAATCCATAGACATGAATTTCCTGGATTGCATCTACCATTAACATAACAGCATGTTGCTCATTTGTTGGAAAAGCAGTACATGCTGTCAGAGCCGAGTGAATTCCTGTATGTATGTATATATATATATATATATATATATATATATATATATATATATATATATATATATATATACCTTTTTATCAAACATATGTATAAGATAAGCAAATTATTTTACATGTAAAATACCTGTATGTGTATAGGCTGGCAGTGTAATTATTGTTTTTCTTTTTCATTGTAGGTATTTTTTGCACGTGCCAAATCATGACCCACATCTCTGGTTTAGCTTCTGTTTATATACCATGTCCTGCCTTCTCGTGTTGTGGACAATTGTCATGGCCTGCCAAATCTGTGAAGCCCACTGGTGACTGATACAAGGATCGAGCTGGGTGTGCCAAGACCTCTTAGAGCTCTGCAGTTATCTGGGGTTTATACATGTAGTGCCACAACCCATATGTTTGGGCTTTGGCTTATGTGTTCATTCACAAAAACAATTGATGTGCTATGCAAAGGAGCTGTGGAAATTAATCAAAACATTATTACCACTTCCTCTAATACTGTCCATGATGTGTCACATTCTAATTTTTTGTTATTACTGGGCGATTGTGGGTCATTCGCTGTTTTTCTGTCACGAGATTCTATTTTCTGTCACTGTTTAAACAGAACTCAAAGGACGTGCATGTAGTCATATCCACAAACTGTGTAATGCATGTGTTCATCACACTTACTCGCAAGTAAGGAGTAACTAACAGAACATGTGTCAGTGCTGTGAACTTTTCATCTCAGTAGTTGTTCTAAAAAGGAACAAGAAGCTGAGACACTTCTGAAAGGCTATGTGACAACACAACAGTGCTTGGATGGAACCAACAATCTTTGAAGCTATAACCTGTGTTTTTCTTTGAACCACTAGACCCAGGGGAAATTTCCATTGGCTCCCCTAGAAGGGCATTAGTAAATACTATCATATACTGTTAAAGTCTCTTCTGAGTATTGAACCCAGATATATCAGATCTTGAAATTCTAAGAAATCCTCTAAATCAGTTTATGGATAGTCTCAGTGTCTAGCATTATTGGTATTCCGGTTGTCTTGCACACCTATTTGATTTGTTTTGAGAATTTGTGTACATGATTTCAGAGTTACATTTGGCTGGCACGTAAAAATGGATAAGTGCCCGTAACATTTCACTGATTGCAAGGAAAATGATCTGTAGCAGGGTAGTATCTGCTTACAAGATATTAAGTAATCTAAGGATAAGATGTTCACTCATAGTTTCTGCTGTACAAATAGAAACAACTGCCATACAAAAGAATTAAGTTATTTTCTTGTACATATTTAACAAAGTCATTCACCAGTAAGCAGTTAATGTTACTTGTGTTGGCAGAAATGTATTATCTGTGAAAAGGATTTCAGAGTCACATATTTGCTTACATAATGTGAACATTAGAATTAATTTAATATTTAATTTAATATTTTCAAGTGGTGTTCAGCCCTTTTTGGTTGAAATAAATTGATAAAGCCTAAGTACGACATTCTGTTTTGTCAGCACTGCTCGTTGGTAACTTCATGTGAATGAATTATAATTCATTATAACTTAAATCAAGTAATGCTCCAGATATATTTGCAATATAAAGTAAGTATCTTACAGGTCTTTACACTTTTGAATGATTTAAACAATAAAAAGTGTATGAATTTTGTAATGACTATGTAGTATATTATTTTCTGAAAAAGGTTGTCCTCTGTTATGAAAAAAAATAGCACTTTTACAAACGTTACCTTGAATGAGGTCAGCTGTAATAATTTCAACATTTTTGTTATTCACATCAAGATACACTATTTTCCAAAATCTTCGCTGTATGTACGTTCAAAACTTGAATTAGGCATGAAACAATATGTTGTATTTCTTGGAATACAGATTTTTAGGGATGATATTATACATTGATTAAAACAAATAGCAAGTATTCAAACTTGATGTGCATGAACACTGATACGGATTACTTGTACATCAAGAATGGTGCTTTTGTTAGCCAGTGAAAAATCCTGTAAATCCCAAAGAACCCAAAAATTTATAATTATGTTATTTCAGTTTCTGTTTGGCTGCTAGTATGCATGTTGTTGGATAGTGTGTATCTTTGTTTTTTCTTTAAAATGAACCCATTTAATGTATATTAGGTTATGCACAGATTTACTTTGAATCATTTTACAAATTCTTTGTTAAGTTTAGGCTATATCGGACATGTTTTCATCATGTTATGTTTTATACAGTTGTTTAATTGAAATGAAATCAGTGTTGCTGATTTTTGCCTGATGTGCCGAAAAGTTGATAGGCTATTGAGATTGTATCCTATAGTGGTAGGCTGTTGTCAGGGATTGTATCCTACAACTACAGGCTGTGGTCCGGGATTGTATCCTGATGGTTTCATAGCATGGAAGATAACCAGGTTTGACCAGTAGCCAGGTATTATGTCCTACAGTTGAAAACTTTAGTCATGGATTGTATCCTACAACTACAGACTGTGGTCAGGACAACTATCCTACAACTACAGACTGTGGTCTGGGATTGTATCCTACAACTACAGACTGTGGTCCGGGATTGTATCCTACAACTACAGACTGTGGTCAGGGATTGTATTCTACAACTGATGGTTTCATAGCATGGAAGATAACCAACTTGACCAGTAGCCAGGTATTCTGTCCTACAGGCTATAGTCAGGGATTGTATCCTACAGAGTGTGGTCGTGGATTGTATCGTACAACTACAGGCTGTGGTCAGGGCTTGTATCCTACAACTACAGGCTGTGGTTAGGGCTTGTATCCTACAACTACAGACTGTGGTCAGGGATTGTATCCTACAACTACAGACTGTGGTCAGGGATTGTATCCTACAACTACAGACTGTGGTCAGGGATTGTATCCTACAACTACAGACTGTAGTCAGGAATTGTATCCTACAACTACAGACTGTGGTCAGGGCTTGTATCCTACAACTACAGGCTGTGGTCAGGGCTTGTATCCTACAACTACAGACTGTGGTCAGGGATTGTATCCTACAACTACAGACTGTGGTCCGGGATTGTATCCTACAACTACAGACTGTGGTCAGGGATTGTATTCTACAACTGATGGTTTCATAGCATGGAAGATAACCAACTTGACCAGTAGCCAGGTATTCTGTCCTACAGTTGAAGGCTTTAGTCAGGGATTGTATCCTTCAACTACAGGCTATAGTCAGGGATTGTATCCTACAGAGTGTGGTCGTGGATTGTATCGTACAACTACAGGCTGTGGTCAGGGCTTGTATCCTACAACTACAGGCTGTGGTTAGGGCTTGTATCCTACAACTACAGACTGTGGTCAGGGATTGTATCCTACAACTACAGACTGTGGTCAGGAATTGTATCCTACAACTACAGACTGTGGTCAGGGCTTGTATCCTACAACTACAGGCTGTGGTCAGGGCTTGTATCCTACAACTACAGACTGTGGTCAGGGATTGTATTCTACGACTACAGACTGTGGTCAGGGACTGTGTCCTAAATCTACAAGCTGTGTTGAAAGCTTTAGTCATGGATTGTATCCACAGCTGCAGGGTGTAGTCAGGAATTGTATCCAACTACAGACTGGTCAGGAATTGTATTCTATAACTGCAGGCTTTGGTCAGGGATTGTATCCTACAACTACAGGCTGGTCAGGAATTGTATCTTACAACTACAGATTGTGGTCAGGGATTGTATTCTACAATTATGAGCTGTGGTCAGGGATTGTGTCCTACAACTACAGGCTGTGGTTAGGAATTGTATCCTACAACTGCAGACTGTGGTCAGGGATTGTATTCTACAACTGCAGACTGTGGTCAGGGATTGTGTCCTAAAACTACAGGCTGTGTGTCAGGGATTGTATCCGACATGTACAGGCGGTGGCTTGTACGCCTTGTATCCTACAGCTATGGGCTGTGGTCAGGGATTGTGTCCTACAGTTATAAGCTGTGGTCAGGGATTGTATCCTACAACTATGTACTGTGGCTAGACATTGCGGTAAGCAATATTCTGTAATCTGTGCTGAAGTGATTGTATCGTGGAGTAGTGAGCATACAAATGTGTACATGTGGGTCCGACAATAAAGCTACTTTAAGGGGATGCAGATTGGCCGACGGTGGAGATAAGATTTCTGAGTTAAACCCTACAGCATTTTTCACATTTGAATAAATCTGCCATCTCTAAAATTCAGCTAAGGATAGACATAGACTGGACTTGCATGTCTCTGCTCCAGCCAATCAGAAACAGATTCTGCATCCCTTTAAGGACTTTTGGGTAGTGTTATAACATGCCAAAAAAAAAAAAGATAGTGATAATCCTAATCCTGGATTAAAAGGTGGAGTAGTGAGCACACAAATATGTATAAAACTACACCAGGAGAAATATGAAAAAATTGTGAAGACAGCATTTAGTACATGTGGGAAACTTTGTTTAAAATACATCATGCTTTTCAGTTTGTGTTTTCAGAATGAAACCCTCAAGCTCATGTACTTGTACATGTTGTTTACCATGTCATAAAGGCTGTCATGGGAGAATGAGTCTTTAATAGCCAGTCTGCCAAATTTCATTTACATTTTGTAAAATTTACACCATATGGTAGCTGTACATGTGTAGGCCTACCGGTTTCCTTACCTTGGCAACAGGATTACAATGTTCGTTGACCTGCATACATGCATTTGTAGGTTGGCTAAACTAGAAACTTACCTCATCTGTGATTGACATTAAGTGTGTAAATAAGCAGCAGTTTTTGATATTACCGGTATTGGCAAGATTATGTTTTCTGTACAGCCAGTTGGCTTAAGCTCTGCACGTAAATTTCTGAACCTTATCAGCTGTATATAATGCATCTGTTCCAGAAACTATTGTGATTTTTAACAAAGATAACAAAGTTTCTTATTAAGTATGTGGTTTGGGTTTGTTTTTTTTGTTTTTCACAATTTCTGAACATCAGTAGTGAAGCAAGCAAGCAGAGAACTCCAATCAAATATGAGTAACATATAAGGGCCTATAATCTTCAAATGTGAACATCAGTGCACCTTCCTCCCTACATTTGACAATCATATGTATGTCAAATATTAGTGCAAAAAGATACTCCGATGCAATGAAAGAGATACAGATGGAAAGACAAATCACTGGCATTGAAATATGTACGATGCAGAGATTGGTTTTTGTAATCCTGCTCTTAATGGTTTATTAATGTAGTCCCATTACAAAAAGACATTTTGACCACGCAGACACAGATCAAAAGACATCAATATCAATTTAAAGACATAAAATAATAGTCATCTGGTAGTCAGCCAATTCTCCTTTTATTATTTCTCAAGATTTGAGGAAAGTACAGGAAACTTGACCCATACAGGCATGAGATTTGTCCTCTTTTTTGGAGGAATTCCTCTTTATTCATACAAAAAATGCATCATAATTTAATTCAGAAACACCGAAAATGTCAAAATACATTGATGAATAGTTTCCTCTGTTTTCATCCCAGTGTCTGTCTCATTCTTGCCCATATGACTCTTGACTATATGTCTCTGTTCTCAGGACGGAGGCATAATAAGCATGCCATTCGGATTTATCTAACTACTTGATAAACCTCATCTCTCCAGCTCATGCTGATTTCCTCTCATGCGGTAAGTCAGAAGGTCTGCCAGGAACCTGGATGGTCGTGCGTTTCCCCTGGGCTCTGTCCATTTTCCTACCACCATCATTCTGGCTGCTGTCGCATAAGTGAAATATTCTTCAGTGTGTCGTCAAACATCAAATAAAAAAATACAAGTACATGCAACATTGGGATTTCTTTATTAATTATGAATGTTAAACCCACACTTGATAACATCATGATACAAGCCTCGTTACTTCGTACCTAGAATTCAAAACCTATGTGAAAAAGTCAAACCATATTACAAAAAATTAGAAACACAAATAAATTACTGCCAATATATTTGATGTCTTTGATATACAAAGCTGGGTCTAGGCCTAATAAGCAACTATCAAAATGTCAAAGAATTGAGCCATTTTTCCATTGTGTTACTTTACATCCTCCTGGATTACACAGATGATGTACCAAGTGTTTACTATCATTATACTATCATTCCCATGACAAAATCTCTGTTTTTCACACCAGTTTTAACATATTGTGCAGTCAACTGAGAAACTACACAGCTTTGGTGTTCGGCACTTTGGACTTTATTGACACTTTGCCTGATTTGACTGTGCACCAGTATAGTGCATGAGTCTTCATTTAATCGAAATCCTATCTTGCCCAATTATACTCACGTGTACTTTTGCAAGAATCAATTTATATGGAAGTATAGGTATCACAATGGTAGAATTTTTTAGCATGTTACCATGCTTGACTCTGTGAGACCATGGATTGTAAAAATAATAATAACCACCACAAAAATTATACTAAGTGTGCTTCTTCCCAATATGAAAACAAATTCAAAGTGTAAAATCAATATTCATTTTATAGACAGTTACTTCTCTTTTTACTTTCTTATAAAATTCCCTACTCAATCCCCCTGCTACACGTTTCTATGACTGCTCTGATTATGTCTAACCCTTAGCTTTGATAAAATAAATGGCGTGGAAGCCATCACCAATATTGCAATGCCCAGCAAGGGTCGGTATCGAATCCAGCCAATGGCAATCACAGTCAGGGACAAACTGATCGACAGAGCTAAATTCATCATATGCATTCCCATGGCAACCAGTTCCCGCACAATTGGTAACCAATCAACTGAAAGTATAAAAAAACATGTTTTGTGACAGGCAATGTTAATAGTTTTTTAATTACCAAAAAATTTACTTATTGATTGTGAGGTACTAAGCCACATTTTACTTGCTAAAGGTTTATAACAAAACTATTTCTCAAATTGCATGGAAACATATTTCACAGCATTGTAGAGTTTAAAAAACAGTAAAGTCTTAAATACACAGAAATACAATTCACGTCAAATGACTGAGATCCTAATTGAAACTCACCCAGAACAGCAATTATGCGAGTCACACACCCGAACCCAACAAACATCAACAGCCACCCACCAAGTCGTATTGCCCAGGTGATGAATGTGTTGTGCGCATGTTCCTTTCCGAAAATTTCCTGCAATAACCACATATCAATGTTGATATAAATGGAGCCAATTGGCTGTCATTTTCACTGTTGAACAATTGAGTTGGTTCTCTTTCACACTACATGTAAGCTGGTACCAGGCATTTGCATCAAAGTGTTCCATAAAATACACCTTTACTTACAACAATACCCTTCAACTTTATTCCTGCAGTCATGATACAAATGCTACATTCAGGAAAAACAAATCACCTATCTCTTACACCTATTATAATTTGATTTATGGATTGATAGACAGACAGACAGACAGAAAGACACAGAGAAAGCTATCTACCTAGCTCTATGCTAGATCACCTTAAGGCACTACAAGGACTGCTGACTGCTTCAGTAATATTGTAATCAAGCTCCACTGGAATCTTGAAACTAACAGTACATGAGGCTGGGATTGAATCCACACAGTTAATCTCATATTTCTGGTCTCACAATTTGTCTTAATGACATGAATACCTTTGGTGAGACTTCTCCATAGTATAGGAGCTCCAGAATGTCCCCAGCTTGAGTTTCATACTGTTCCAATTGATTGTGCTTCTGCTTTGCTATAATACTGACCTAAATAAAACAGATATACATTTATTTGTATACAGTACTTCATCTATCATGTTTTGAATTTCAGAAAGATTACTCAACAACTACAAAGGTTTTCAATAGCCACTGTCACAGGGTTTTGATAACCACAGAATTAAAAAAAAAAAAAAAAAAGAACTCATCAACACTTATAATATCAATGAAAACAAAAAATATGAATTTCATTACAGAGAACTTTTTATGCCAAGTCTTTTGCTATGAAAACCACAAAACTAATTCAATGCAGGAAAACAAATCTTGAGGTATCGGTACACTGCTGTGGCATGGAGTTGAGTGTTTAACCGTGCATAGAAAATCAAGCACACAGCCATTTTCATGTACATGTAGAGGAAAGAAAACCAATGATGAGTCTCAGACCCAAATGATAGAAACCAGTAATTTTCATTCTTTCTTTCTTTAAATTCCAGTTTTACTCAGAGGAAAGGTATCACAAAATAAATGGTTCCTAATATTTGGTATGCAAACAATATTCTATTGTCTGAAAAGCAACTTCATGAGGTGCTGTCCCTATATATATTAAACCAGACAAAAACATTTCAATATATTGCTGGACTTTCAAGTAGTTAAACTCACCATGTCTGCCTCTGCAGAAGTTTTCTCTTGGTCACCGCTGTGTGACAACCCAGCATAGGAAAATTTAACCTTTAAATCGCCAACCTAAACAAAAAATAAACATACATGTTTTAGTTTTGCTCAAAGCCTAAAATCTGAGGGCAAAATCTGATCTGATGGTTACATACATGTAGGCCTAGATGATACATCATCAAACAACATAAATCTGTACCAATTAGATGTTCCTCATACAGGTATATATATACATTTGTTTCGCAAGAGCTACATGCACATCAGTGCTTTCTTCTATCCTTAAACTGATTGTCATCAAATAAGTGAATATTAATATAATCAGTGTAACTAGATGGTGATTTTCAATAAATGTTAATATCAGCTATTAGGTCAGTGTACACAAAATTTTGTGGGTATCAACATGCTTCAAGATACAGCCCTAATCTTCACAACAACAATAATAAATAAATCGAAAGATAAATAAAGAAATAAATGAATAATGTAGATAAAACTAAAATTATATGTACATTCCAACTGCATAATTCCTATCCAGGCTTGAAAAAAAAAGGCACCGACACCAACACAGCCACTTTCCCAAAACATCAATATATCTTGCTTTGCACATGTAGTTTGAACTTGAATTGCACATGTGGTTTGAATGATTGTTGTCATGTTAATGGTCGTGGTAAACTGAAGTGCTTGGAGTTAACCACCGACCTTCGCAAGTTAACTGATAAACCTTCTGACTTAAAGCACCATGGAAACAGCATGTGCCCTTGCTGGTCAAGGTCATGAAGGTCACAGTGAGGCAGGTATTTAATCATCTGAGCCTCCGATGGCCGTGTATTTAAAGTTAAATCCATTACATGTATAGTTCACTGAATTGGTCATTTCCTTACCTGTGGCCTTAATGGGTCATTACCATGGTAATAGTATCCCATGTAAAGTTGTACACCTGGCTGGAGGGAAGGTGAAGAGGCTTCTATATCTTTATATTGATTGATTTTCTCCACCAAACCTGCATAAAACGCAAAATTATCACAATTTTTAAAGAGCATGTACTTCTCGTAACAAAGTAGATTAGAGAAAAGAAAACATGTCACCAAACTGATTGCATCACGGAACTGTGTCTAAATGTGGATGTCACATCACACCTGGAAAATGGGCCAGAATGTGGTGTCACACCAAACCTGGGAGATGGGTCTGAATGTGGATGGTGTGAGCCGTCATAGCTTTACATCTATATAATTCAAATATGAATAAATACCCAGAAAATACCACATTTATGTACATATACTTATAACAAAAGCACCAATACCTTTAGACAGTTCGAATGCTCCAACCCAGACACCCGAGGCTACATACTCTTTGGGCTGTACAGCAAACTCACTGAAATCAAAGGTGAGACGCACACTTTCACACACTTTGTGACCAGAAAACAGAAAATCCTACAACACAACAGTCTTAGCATGCAGAAATCTCCTGTAATACTATTTTAAACTGATATAACAGAAACGAAAGCACTGGGAATTTCATACGATTCAATCTATGAGCTTCAATGGATTTGTAATATGTTCTACTGTAATTCTTTCCTGCCATGCGCTTAAATGGCATCATTTTCCAACACCTAATATGTTTATAATTGTGACCTGAAAGCTGTAAATTTAGGATTTCTTAAATTGAACACCATCAATCTATTTTTTTATCTAATTGGTGTTTTACGCCAAACTCAATAATATTTCACTTATACGACAGCAGCCGGCATTATGGTGGGAGGAAACTAAATACCCCCAATGATCATTACCTGGGATTATGATGTCCAACTGTATTATCAAAGGATGATGAGCGAACCAAGTCTGACCTCCATTCCTGGGCTGAAGAGGATAATTTTGATAATTATGGTCTTTAATTTTTTTTCAATATGATATACCATGTAACATATAATATGCATATAATTTTACACAGTTACAATTTAAATATTTAATGAGTTTTCACTACTGGATAGAAATTTTTTAAACATACAAAGCTTATTACTGGCTTACGCTAAAAAAACTAAAGGTAAATATTCTTGCTTTATCAGTTTGACTTTGTTCTGCGCCAAGAACACTGTCAAAATCCAAGAATCATTACTGAAATAAGGATATTATGTGGGGTGAAACTTACAGTAAGAATAGGTGATATCTTCTTTTGTGTGAGATCCCTCATTAACCTCCCTGAATAGTGGCAGTAAAATACACATGTATGGTTAATCAATCATTCAAGTTGCAAGATTATCAATTATGAAAAGTGTATAACTTAGATATATGCTCATGTTGTCATCTTCCAATATCATAAAACATATGATGCATTTTCTGGATGGAAAAGTAACGAAACCCAGTGCAAATCTGCGTACCTCTAAAAAGTCACCATTACAGACTTTCTGAAGAGGCCTCAGCAAGCAGATGACGAGGTGAAAAATAACATGGGAAGTCATAGGGAAATGAACAACACCGGATGATATTCAGAGAAGTATAGCAGATAATAGCCAGAAATTACAGTACGAAAGACAACAGAGCAATGTACACAGCATATCTGTTAAATGTGAACGTCACCAAAACTTAAGTTTGGACTAATGAGGCCATGAACCAGATTTTTGTATTAACTCCCATGTTATTTAGACAATGTTTTCACTGCTGTGTGTCAGTGAGTAAGCTTGAATGATTGGCACCAATTCAACATAATTTACCAGTTTTGGCTAATAAGTCAAAATTTGATTTAAATACATATTTTTAAAATCCGTATTTTATTGCATATTTTGAGCAGGAGTCAAACTTAGGAACAACTTATAAGTTTTACATGTATGTTAAGTTAAATGAAGCAATATCTAAACTTCTTGTGACATACACAACATTTGACAGATTTAAAGTTTGAAATGGCTCTGAATTTGCCTGTGATGTCGACAATATACCTTTTGTGTTCTTGTTCCACCCACTGATACATTTCCACCTGTCGCTTTAATTTCACAGCAGAGATGGAAACATCATAGAGGGTATCGGTTAATACCTAGAAAATTTAATAGAATGGTACACAAAATTGACAGAAAACTGCATAAAGTAAAATAATTTTTTTCTGCATGGAGGCTGATAATTAGATGTCCATAAAATGAAGGTTAAATGTGGCAACTACATTCTAGTATTACAGACAGGTCTCCTACACGAACATGAGAAATCAAGGTCTGATTGTCCTGATTATATTTCAATGCAATTAAAGCTGATACTCTATAAATTCTCTCTATATTTCTTACTCATGTTTACTTTCACTTAACTGCACTGAACAAACGGACAAATTATTTTAATTGTGGTAGCATTTTTTTTATTTTATATCGATTTATTTCCTTGTAAAAAGAATCTATTCAAATCCTCTTAACCATGTTTTATTTTTTTAATAAATCAAATCTTAAACTGAAACAGCATAAATGTCACCTTGCACAGGACTCACCTCTTTTGTCTTCAGGCCACCGGACAGGTAGATCAACTTTCCGCTGTTTTCCTCAAATGCCACTTCTGATGTGCGAAGAGACTGCACTATACTTAAGCCCTCATCCAAAGATTTTGATGTTTGAACAGCTCGTCCCTGGAACAGTTTAATCAGTATTTATGTTTTAGACTTCATAGATGTTCTCTTCTGGAATTAGACTTAACAACATTTTACTTGTAGATTTTTATGTTACCAAATATGCCCTAGTACTGGTAGCTTTGGCATTGCAAAATGTTCCAGCTTTGTGTAACAAAATCTTTCCTTCAAACCTTAAGGGCACTTATAATTAGAGTCATTCATCTATTATTACTCATAGGTCCTTAATGACAATAACCAACCAATATTGCATGATGACCTGCTCATGCAGGCTTCCATTTGCTGAAATTGCACATCCACCTAGATCTGCAATAGGGACATAGGTCTGCAAATCTGTAGGCCATATATGGCAATGTTCATCAGTAAGCTCCCAACTTCCCAACAATCAGTGGTTTACACTAGATACTGAAGTTTCTTTCATTCATAAAACTGCCTGCTGTCATACACATGTAAACTAGATTTATTACATTTACATTACAATTGTAAAATAAAATAGTCACCTCGTTCCAGAAGAGTAGACCAGATCCTGCCACCAAAAGTGCTATTCCAGCGAGTATTCCAAACAGACTACTTCCTACACGTTCAAAAAATGTTGGGTTGCGTCGATAGCTTGTCCGAGTATGTGAATCCATGTTATTGTGCATGCCTGGGTCATTGGGGTACTGCAGAAAAATATTGTACAATAGTAAAACCACTAAAATACAATCTCCACTGTTTATTACATGTTCCTTAGTTTACCCCAACATGTTGTGCATCCAAGAGGATACATTTTACAGGTTAAAATATGCATGTTATTTTAAACTGGTTGTAAACTATAACTCAACAGCCCAATAATCTCAGATTGTTCTGATGTTAGGTCTCTGTCTCAGCACGCCCTGTGGTTGCTTAATTAGAAACCATCCTTGAGAGAACAAAAGTTTGCCAAGCCTCAAACAGTACAATCTCAGATTAATAGCATCCAACCATTCACATGAAGTTCTTCTTGACATGCACCATGTCACTGGTTGAAGGATGGGACATTCAAAATGATAGTTTCAGATGAGTGACTTGGAGCCATGACACTTGATAGACAGCTCACATAGATCGATGCTTCATTGATCTAAGATGATAATGAGCTAAGAAGTATGTCTTTAATATTCATTCATTAAGAAATATTCAATATAATGCCCTGAAATAAGCTGACAATGGGCACCATTAGTGCAATGAAAGTGCAAGATTGAATCTTGTGTCAAAAACAGGTGTAATACTGTTCCCTACAGTACTGGACACAGTTACAATGAATGTCAGCATACTACAATAGCCACACTAGTTAGTCCATCTAGGTGAACTACAGGAATCTCAATGACAGTATATAGTTGCCTGCTACATATCTATAATATAGTACATCAGTGACACATAGCACTTCCAGCCAATTCTTAGTTTTGAACATGCTGGTTGCTCATAGGGAAAGAGAGGTGATAAATAATATGGAGCTATTAAAATTGCATGAAATATCAATTTTTGTCTAAAGTCTAAAGTTTTAGATCCTATGTACCGTACTACAGAGAGAAGTTAATGTGCACATTCTGATTACTTTTTCCAGAAAGAGTTCCTTAACAAAGAGCGTCCCATGTGAGAAATTTTTAAATCGCACACAACATTTGAATTCAGAACACTCTCTCCTTTGATCCGACAGTTTAATCTGCTAGATTACCGTTAAAAGATATTTTAAAGATACAGGCATTGACATCGATGCATATATACCAAATATAACTGACAGGATTGAGTTATAGGCCTAAAGATTAGTGAAATTTTCCTTATGGAATTAAATATGATGAGAACTGAGCACTATGAGGAAGGAGGCCGGCTTTCTTACCTACAATTTTTGGTGTTGTAGAAAACATTACAGTAGAGAACATTAGAGTAGGCCTATATAAAGTAAAGAGATTGTGGACATAAAGTAAAAACGATTAAAAAAGTTATTAGTTACTGTAAACAGTTAACAGCAAGAACAACTGGAAATCTGTGGCATGATTTACACATGAACATTTCAAAGGCTGATAATACAACGGTGACAATATATTCAAAGTATTGTTACATACATTCTGACGGTACATGATGTCTCTATATGTGTCAAAACTACCCGTGAACCTGTGGTAATGTGAACTTTTATAACGATTATGTCAGTGTTGAGGCGCTTTCGCTTTCTGGGATCTCCGGAAGTGAACGAAGAAGGCAGTGATTGGTTAGATTGATCATATGACGTAGCCTCTGTGAGGGAAAACCCCGTGAAAGCGTAGTGTCCGTGAATGAAAATGTTTTATATGTTTTAAGTGTAAGTATGTTTAGTTCAGTAGCCAATAAATATGTTTCATTTAAGATCATACAGCTATGATATTATAGGAACTGCGGTAACTGCTACGATTCTTAAACTGTATGTGGGATGTTTACTGATAGTTACATAGTCATTTGCTCATAAGTGTGAAGGTCTGCCACAAACCTGCAGGTGGTCGTGGGTTCCCCGCGGGCTCTTCGTGATTTCCCCGCGGGCTCTTCGTGATTTCCTCCCACTGCGATGCTAGCGGCTGTTTAAGGGAAATATTCTGGAGTAACGCAAATAAAACCAGTTATTAAAACAATTAAATTGTCTTAACTTCTATTGAATATATGACAGCATTCATGTTTATGGGTGTAAGAAAACAAAGTGCTGGCGTGAAATTTTTCTGCTGGGTCAGATACAAATAGCCTGTTTTGGGCTATGATTATAGGTAATGGACCAGGATGTTTGCTAGCAATGATAATGGTAGAATATAGTATTTTGTAAAATATTTTGGGAAGGAATTGCCTTTAGGGGGCCTATCCTTGCATAAGGAGATATTGGAGTATAAACAGGAAAGCATCTGCATGCACAGGCATGTCTCCATGCAGTCAGAATGATATAAGTATGGTGAGATACACTCAACACTCACATGTGACGCACTTGTAGTGTCATTAATATGATGTACATGTTGTGTATTTTTCTTTTGTTTTTTTCTTTAGTTCACACTATTAAATTAGGTGGGAAAAGGTGAGATATATTGATCTATGAGGATATTTTCTCACCTTGGGAGACGAGCTTTGACTGTTGTGGAAGCTTGCAGACAGCAGAAGTGTGGAATGGCTGACATGGTCGGGCATGGCCGCAGGTGTGTGGTGGGAGTGTGTCAGATGAACTGCACCTCTGACAAGGAGGCTAACTTCAGCGTCGGTAAATCACTCATCACCAGGGCAAAAAGGCGAGGTGCAAAGATGGTATTTCTGCCAGAGTGTTTTGATTATGTTGGAGAAGACAAGGAAAAGTCCTTAAGCATGGCAGAGACGTTAGAGGGAGATCTTATAACACGGTACAGACACTTGGCTAAGGAGCAGGATGTCTGGCTGTCTTTAGGTGGATTTCATCACAAGGTGGGAATGCAAAATTCATCTAGTTTGTGAACACATACTGTGGAATCTCACTGGGCCCTCTGAATATATTGCAAATTGTTTTGAAAAATTTCATGGAATTAGGAAATTAAGCCAAAATATTGTTTATGATATTTGTGATAATTTATTCAGGCCATTAAGCCAAAGAATGCCAAATCAAAGATATAAATTTGGTTTGAGTGAAACTTTCAAAATATTCGCCGGATTTCTCATGTAGTTAAGACAAAGAATCAAGTTTCCGTGGAGAAAGGGTGATGAAGTTTGTGATCTGGAAATTTGTCTGTTTCATGCAATATAACTTTGTCTTGATAATTGCCTTTATGGACTCCATTGCAGGGTCCTCCAGGAGATGGGAAAGCAGCGATAAAGAACATGCATATTATCTTGGATAATCAGGGGGACATCAAAGCTCATTACAGTAAAACACATTTGTTTGACATTGAAATAAAGGATAAAGTTTGTTTGAAGGAGAGTGATTTTGTAATACCTGGACAAAAGATTGTACCTCCAGTCCCTACACCTGTTGGGAAAGTTGGGCTGGCTATTGTATCCTTTATTGCTGGTAAGTTGATGAGTTCCTTACTATACAATAAATATATACTGTTTCTTGCACGAGCCAAACTATATAAAGGTTGTAAACATGCATATATGCTTAATTCTTTGTAGGTAATATATTGACATGTATGTGTATAATTTTTTGGGAAATATACAGCATACATGTATATTTACAGTATACATACTTACTGACAAGTGGTATACATGTGATTTCAAAGCAAAACACATGAGCAGCAAGACATTGTACAGTCATGTACCTTAACAAATGAGTCAGTGCTACGACCTACGCTTCCCAGAATTGTCAATTGCGTTAACTCAGCAAGGGGCGGAGCTTCTGACCTTCCCATCAGCCTTTACTCAGACAACTGGCTTAGCACACTGGGAGGTAAGCTGAAGATCAGAGCTGGGGTCTCTGACCTGGAGGAATTTTTTTAGCATATTACCTAATAACCAATATCAGAAGAACACAAATAAAGAGATGTATGCCATGATACTTAAATATATTTCCCTATCTAACTCTATACCTCAGTTGTAATGAAATATGTGTGCTGGCAGTAAAATGACAGACAATCCATGGTCAATTTTTTGTAGCAAGTAAAATCACTGAATATTAATGAGGTAAATTAACAAGAGACCATCATATTTCAGCAGTTATACGTGATCATTAGCCAACTGTCATTCTGCCATTGCTGCTCTGCTTTTACTCGGTGTGCTGTAGTCTTTCATTACCTCTCCTACAGAGCCTTTTAAGGAGCCGAGCCATCGAGAACCAGTGCTATGTCCTTGCTGCCGCTCAGACAGGGAAACACAATGCTAAGCGCACATCATATGGGCACGCTATGGTAAGTAGAAGTACATGTAATGAATAAACTATTTTGGTATGATCTAATTATAAAATGAGCCAGCAATGTTATATAAGATGATGAAAAGAATAGCATACTTTTGGGGTTATCTGGAAAATGAACACACATGGGATAATATGACTATGTAGTTAACCAGCAGGAGATCATCTGATTATGTGAACATCCTTGAAATGCCTTTTGGGATGGAACTCTGATGGGATGCCTTATAGATGGATCACATATTCTTGAGTACGGCGTAAAAGACCAATGAAATAAATAAATAAATAAATAAATAAATAAATAAGTATAGATGGAACACTTCTGAGATAACTTGGATTGAACACCTGTGGGATGAAATAAGGATGAAAATGTTATGAGATGACCTATGGATGGAACACTTGTACGATGACCTATGACAGAAGCTATTCAGGGATGACCTATAGATTGAACTCTTATGGGATGACCTATGGACGGGGCTCATAAGGGATTACCTATAGAATGAACTCTTATGGGATGACCTATGGACGGGGCTCATAAGGGATGACCTATAGATTGAACTCTTATGGGATGACCTATGGACAGGGCTCATAAGGGATGACCTATAGATTGAACTCTTATGGGATGACCTATGGACAGGGCTCGTAAGGGATGACCTATAGAATAAACTCTTATGGGATGACCTATGGACGGGGCTCATAAGGGATGACCTATAGATTGAACTCTTATGGGATGACCTATGGACAGGGCTCATAAGGGATGACCTATAGAATGAACTCTTATGGGATGACCTATGGACGGGGCTCATAAGGGATGACCTATAGATGGGACACTAATGGGATGACCTATGGATGGCACTCATAAGGGATGACCTATGGACAGGACTCATAAGGGATGACATAGATGGGACACTAATGGGATGACCTATGGACGGGGCTCATAAGGGATGACCTATAGATGGGACACTAATGGGATGACCTATGGATGGCACTCATAAGGGATGACCTATGGACAGGGCTCATAAGGGATGACCTATGGACAGGGCTCATAAGGGATGACATAGATGGGACACTAATGGGATGACCTATGGACAGGGCTCATAAGGGATGACATAGATGGGACACTAATGGGATGACCTATGGACAGGGCTCATAAGGGATGACATAGATGGGACACTAATGGGATGACCTATAGATGGGACACTAATGAGATGACCTATGGACGGGGCTCATAAGGGATGACCTATAGATGGGACACTAATGGGATGACCTATGGATAGAAAACTTATGGATGACCTATGGATGCAGCTATTATGGGACGACTTATAAATTTTTGGATGGAATAGTTATGGGATGACCTATGGATAGAACTTATAGGATGACCTATGGATGGAACACTTGTGGGATGCTCTATGAGTGGAACTCTTTATGGGATGACACATGGATAGAACACTTATGGGATGACCTGTGGATGGAACAGTTATGGGATGACCTGTGGATGGAACAGTTATGGGATGACCTGTGGATGGAACAGTTATGCGATGACCTGTGCATGGAACAGTTATGGGATGACCTTTGGATGGAACAGTTATGGGATGACCTGTGGATTGAACACCTGTGGTATGAGATATGAATGGAACACTTGTGGGATGACCTGTGGATAGAACACTTGTGGGATGCTCTATGAGTGGAACTCTTTATGGGATGACACATGGATAGAACACTTATGGGATGACCTGTGGATGGAATAGTTATGGGATGACCTGTGGATGGAACAGTTATGGGATGACCTGTGGATGGAACAGTTATGGGATGACCTGTGGATGGAACAGTTATGGGATGACCTGTGGATAGATGATCTGTGGGTGGAAGTTGTAAAAACTTACCTTGATTTAAGGAAAAGCATGTTGAATAAATCTTCGTGTATGTTAATAACTAGTATTGTGTAGACAGAATGTGATATTGTGTGGGCAGAATGTTATATTGCAGACAAGATGTTGAACAATGTTACTTTCTTTCAGATTGTAGACCCTTGGGGGTGTGTAGTTGCCCAGTGCCATGAAGGAGTGGATGTGTGTTTTGCAGAGGTAGACCTGGATTACCTGCACAAGGTGCGCACGGACATGCCAGTACAACAGCACCGGCGTCAAGACCTCTACGGTTACATTTGTGTGTCTCACATAGGTCTGTTTTCTCCTTTCTTTTTTTTTAAGCTGCATAGAAATTTGTAATACTGGGACAAAATACTATCCTTCTTGCTCATTGTGTGCAGAAGAAAAGTGAAGAAGTAGGAATGACTCTCACCAGTGTATATTTGAAAGAATGGCTATTATCTGGGTAAAGGGGGGCCTCCATTTGGTGCAGCATAAATGACCCAGGAGCCTCTCACCAATGCAGTATGAGTATGGCGTAAAACACCAATGAAATAAATAAAAAAATAAATAATCTGGGTGAAGATACTTTATGTGGTTGGTAATGAAGTGACTTTTTCATGTTATTTTATATTTCCTTTTCCTCTTGAATTACCATCATTCTGTTTAATATTTTGTGCAGGTGAGATTGAAAGTGATGACAGCTACCAGTTTGGAGATTTTTCAATACGAAACACACAGGTGTTTTTTCGCTCAGCGCTGTGCATAGGTTTTGTCAATATCAAACCTGTAGTACCTGGTCATATCCTTTCATCCCTGTAATTTCATAAATAAGATGATAGGCAATAGAAGGAAGTATGATTCTTCAGAAGCATATGTAGTACATATTACAAACCTGCCTTTTATCCAAGACATTCAGACTGAAAAAAAAAGATTAAAACTTCGTTTGCTGGGAATATTTTAGAATTTTCATTAAAACACAGTAACCATTTTCTCCCTTATTTTGTTTCATGCCATTCTCATGAATTTTTCACGTATATTTTATCTGTGTGAAGGAACCAGAAGAGTCTAGCCAAGCCAACAAATTACTGTGAACTCTTCCACGTGTAAAAGCAAGGTGTTTCGAGGTAAATTCATGTAAGACCACACCAGAGAACAAAGTCAACCATCTATTGCCACCAGGGCCTAAAACAGCTTTTATCAGAAATAGAAGAATGGCTCAGATCTCATGCTGTGTTTTTTTTTTTTTTTTTTGTTGCTTCTAACATCTAGATCAAGGCAGGAAAATACATTTACAAACCAAAAAATTATCTCGTTTTAAATGTAATTGTATATTGTATGGATTCTTATATCAAATGCAACCACAGTCCTTACATCGGTGATCGACCTTAACACAGTGAACATGTATTGGTGGCCCCACTTCGACCTGCTAAAAGATTTGCAGACTTAACACAGCCTGAAGTGTCAGATATGTTTGCCTGTGTTCAGAAGATTTCTGGAGTATTGGAGGGAGAATACGGGGCTAAGTCTCTCACGATTGCTGTACAGGACGGAGAACATGCAGGCCAGACAGTGCAGGTATGAACTAAACACAGTTCATACCTGCACTGTCTGGCCTGTGAGTAGTACACCATCTAATAACCTTAATGACCATTCGTTCATGGCTAACATGCCCATTTTTCCTGATTCTGAGAGTTCTTTGGAACATGGGATGATATTCTGCTGGAAAATTCAGCACCAAAACTGATATTGTGGGCAAAAAGTCACTTTGGGATTGAGAATGAAATCTCGAATCTTTTCCTCTTTTAAAGCTTTCAGCTTTCTTGGCATTAAATCCCTTTTCCTTTCGGCTAACCTACTACAGTATATTTTCCACGCACTCTTTTGACAGGGAGAAAATTTTCACTAAAGTAAATCCATCTCCTACATTTACCAGACTGTCACTAAGTGTTTATTTTGCAGCATGTCCATGTTCATATCCTTCCAAGAAAGCCAGGAGATTTTGCCTTCAATGATGACATTTACAAAGAGGTAAGACAGATCTATAGTCGTAAGGATGATTTTGGAATTTGATATCGATTCATGTCTGGTTGAGATAAATATCAACTAGTACTATTAAAGTAGATCACCAGTGCTGGGCCAAGCAAAGTGTAGATAGATAATTTTATGTCACACAAATTGATTCTGATCATTTGAAATTCAGAAAAAGCAGTAGAATTTGGTAATCAAACATCAGAAAATCTAATTCAGTATGACTGACGAACCTTTGACCTTGATCTCATGGTGGTAGATTCACAGCAGGCATATGATAATATGAAAATGATACAAGTAAACAGATTTGCATTGGAAAAGCATATAAAGCATGGTGGCTGGGCGATGCGACGACAGATTTTCAGGTATATTAACTAAACTTCAAATGCTTTTCAAGGATCTAGTGCAAATCGGTTTACTTGTATCATTTTCAGAATTCCATTTGAGTGATACACGTGTGGAGATAATTAGGGGTCCACACAGGTAATTCTTCAGGACACCTATTGAAATCGTTCAGATTAATATTATTATTATTATTTTTCCACAGATTTTGTGAGCACCATACACCTTAGACCGTTTGACCAACTAACTTGAAATTTTGCAGTAAAATTCCCCAATACCTGAAGTTGTGCACTACGGAACCCAGTTGGTTTGGCGGCCATATTGCATTTTATATGAAATCGTTCAAACATCTTCTTCTCAAGAATCACAAGAACCGATTGTTTTGAAATTTGATATGCACGTACACCGTTGGTAGTTACAATAAGTTCCAGAACATCATTGACTTCCGGTGAAAACTTTTGAAGCTTGCCATTGGTTGAAGTTGTGACGTCACAACTGGTTTTGAAATTTAAATTTTTTGCCTTATTCTGGTGAATTTCAAGGTGCTGATTCCAAATCTGATTTGCACAGAATTGTAGCCCAAGACATGCTCTTTCCATAGCATGCGAACGGATTTGAGATACGATCAATATTTATTTATTTACTTGATAGGTGTTGTATGCCATACTCAATAATAAATTTCAATAATAATGAAATTCTGCACACACTATCCCACTAATCCAGCAGACGCTGTATATCAAGGATTAACATGCAGGTGCAGTTGTGCGCTAATGGACATGCGCAAACTGAAAATCGATCGATTTTGAAAATTTCATGAAAGGAGTCAACCAAAAATTTATCACAAAATTCGAACATTTTCACAGAGGTCTCTGGCTCTGGTTGCTTCAGATGTTTGAACATTTGAAATTTATGTATAAATTTTCAGCATTTACATGTAAGTTAATCATACACTTGAGATAAAGAAGTTTACATGTTTTTTGGGGTTTGTGTCTTTTCAGTTGGATGCCCATGATAAGAATGTAACAAGTGATAAATCCAAACTGCGTTCAGAGGAAGACATGGCGGAAGAGTCCTTTCGACTGAGAAAATTATTCCGTCAGTGAATTCCTGTGTCCCTTGCATTCATCTCAGAATATTAATTGAAAGTGTAAAGAAATATATCCAAACCAGAATGTAAGTAGAAAGAAACTTTTTTTATTTGCGAATGTAATTTTTAAATTATTTCTCAAAATTTGGGTGGAGGACAAAGATGAGATTTATCCAGTGTACATTTTAATCATGCCTGTACTATGTACTGTGTTCAAATTGTTATTATTTTCTTGTTTTGGTAAATTTAGTAAATACATGTAGTTTTCATATGTATTCAGAAAATGGGTTATGAAGGAATATGATTATCCAATTAAATCATGCAAAACTCGAAGAATAAAAAAAAACTGCATTCCAAAGTCAGATAAGTGATTGGAATTTTTTATTTATTTATTTATTTTATTAGAATTTAATGCATTCATATATGGGAATTCTAAGGCTTTATGAAGTCTATTCCACTACTATAGTGTTGGGTGCCAATGAGATCAGCTTTTCTCCTTTCCTCTAAACCCTGCATGTTTTTGCTGTCGAAATACTGAATGGAAGGTCTCTATATGAATTACCCTAGTTCAAGCTTTTCACCTGTGAAAGATCAACTTAAAGCATAAATTATACAACTTTCTATTCTGATTTTAGAGACAATGCTACATTGGTTGGGTTCGCCAATTTCAAGGCTTCACAAAAAGTACAATTTTATTACATAATGCCCTCAAAATATGCTTGAATAAGCATCTTGCAAATTACAGCTGTGCACATCAGGTAAATTTTGGTTTGCTGAAGTAAGATAACCATGAAGATGGTACATTTGCAACCAAATATCCTTCTTTAACATGTGCACACATCAATGCTAAAGGTGTGTGACATCTACTTGATGTATAAAACAGCTGCCAGCATTATTTTGGGAGGAAACCAAGCAGCGCCTTGCATGAAACTTCTGAATATCTGCAGGGTGCTGAAAGAGTTCTCTGTAGGTGCGAGACAATACATGTCACATAAGAACTTATATCTTATGGGCATTAGGATTGGGTTGGGGGAGAGGGATGCTAATCTGGTCCCTTTATTCTGGTAAGTTCACTGCTGACATCACTTCCGACCATGCATGGACATAAAGGCACGAAAAGACACAGCGTCCAGACTAAAGCAGTTGAATCATGGTTCTCTATGCCTAGCAAGAGGCACTGTTTATTTGTTACACATAATATAAAACCAAAAAAAACACACACATTTAATTGTTTTCTGACAAAAAATGCTTGAGTAATACCGGAAGTTAATTACATAGAAGTATGCAACCTCCCTATAGCCAGTCTCCACAACACATTACACATGTTACGTCATCTGTAGAAGCTTGAGCAACCTAGTGGAGAAACAGGTCAACCTCTTGAGTGGAAATTGTGAACTGAATCATAGGAAATCTAATGTAAACAGCTCCTACAAGAAATGGTCACACATTGAAACCGAAACTCTGAATTTAAAATCTATGATTTCGCTAATCATTGTTGCTTTACAGTTAAGAACCAATTGTCTCTTTTTAAATTTTGAAATAACTCTAAAACAGTTACTTTCAAAGACATTGTTGTCCTTTTACAAAACTCTCCGTCGCAATTTTTTTTACGTTTATTTCAAAACAACAGCATTTGGAACATTTTTCCCACCATGCATCAAACATTTTTCAAACTTTTTCTGCACAATAGAGAAAAAAATCCATGTCTGCGCAGATACATCACGTAATGTGTTAGAGATCAAAGAAAAGTGTAAGTTGTGAGACTAGCTGTGTGTGTAAGGAAGTTGCATACTTCTAGATAATGGATTTCTGGTGATACTAACAACCCAATAATTAAAAGTAACAATTATTATTTTTCACATTAGCTTCATTAGGCAGGCTATTTAACAACTAAAACAAGATTACATCTTTCAGGAACATCATGCATTAAATACTTGTACAAGGCAATAGAAAAGATTGTCTAAACAAATTTATCACAAATACAGATGTATAACGTAATTTTGATTTATAAATTTTGATTAACATTTTGAACATGTTACAAATGACATCTTAACAAATAAGTCAAATCCAGTAACATGTATTAAGCTTCATGTACATGACTCTGTGAAAAGTGCATTTTAACATCAAATAAAAAATAAGTAGATGTTTGGAAAAACACAGCTGTACTGTAGCTGATGAGATCAGTTACTGAGTAATAAGTGACTGAGTAAAAATAAAAGATTGCAAAGTACATGCAATCATAAACAAAAAATATGCTTTTTTCAATGTAAAATCAAGCTGAAACCCATACAATATAAATGTCTCTTCATTCAATGTGCATGGAAAGTTTTGCGCAGTTCAATAACAGAAAGCAGAAATAAAAGAATAACATGTATCACTGCTTGTATTGGCTGCACTTAATATGACTTAAAAGAGGTGAATCACAATGGGAAACTCTAGGGCGATCTAAACAGATGGCCTAAATGACAGTTGAAGGCATCGTTTTCTTCTGTGACTTTGCAGTGCGTGTGTACTTCATATATGTTTGGTGAGCACACATACACCGATAATTGCGACGTAATAAAGTAAAGAACAAATGAGTTCACAGTTTTGGACTGTCTTGATACAGACGGCAAAGAGTTTTACAAATTCCCCATTATATAGCCATGATGACCTTGAGCAGGTTTGAATCTGAACAGTTCATTAACAAAAACTTGGGGCAGCAAAATAGCAGGTTCACATCTTTCATGTAGGCCTACAATTGTACATGTAACATTATGAACTGTATAACCCATAATCAAAAATTAAAACAATGAAGAGCTTCAGAAAGTATTACGAAAATTTAACTACATTTAAAATATTTTTTAATGAAATAATTCTGAACAGCTGCGACATCCTGCACCAAGTCAATGTCGTCTTGACTCTGGCCCTTGTTAAGTGAAAGGTCCATATTAGAAGATATGACATCAAAAAATCTGATCTACTCGCCAGTGGTTAAGGATAGCCATGGTAAATGTCAAAAATTTACCCCAGCAACAAACAGACCTGAATAGTAAGTTCAGGGTACCATGCCAGTATCAGATGTAAGAACATCATGGAAATTGGGATGGAGGGTTTAAGCAGGTGAGAGTCCAGGGGCTGCATAGTCCCCAAAAACATGGATCATATAGAAAACTGGAGACATGTTCTGGGCAAATTTTGATTACTGAAATTACTATCCGAAGCCGGAAGTCCTTTAGGAGGAACGCCATGGGATTTGAGTGAGCTGAAGTAGAGGTATTACCTAAAATGAAATTGCATTTTCCGTCATGGAAATGGATGAACTGAGGAGACCAATCAGCAATTGGTACTCCATTGAGGTAACAATACTGTAACTGTACACAGCACAAAACAAATTTAGTCATGGTCTCAACACTGTTACTGATCTGTAACAATAATCATTGAAGTTGTTTTGGAATTCACAGACAAGGTGGGAGAAGACAGACAGCTACATGTTTTTAAAATTTTTAGAACAGATATTAGTAGTGCTAAAAGCAAAGCATTTCTTTCTAAGTTTTTTTTGGAAAAGCACAGATATGAATATGTTGTCCACTGGACGGACTAACCATATGAAAGAGAAAAAACAAAATATTCCTGCTACAGCTCCATGTATATTTCCAGATAGCATACTTAGATGGGTCCCATATGGGCATGGGTTTGTCCATGTATATCCCATGTGGGGCCCACAGCGGTAGAATATGGGAAAATTCCACTTATCTTCTCATTAAAAGCCCATATGGATCCCTTATGGGTAGCATGTGGGTAAAAAAATAACATTTTCCAACGTTCAGCCCATATTGAACCCACATAGGTAAACCCATTTAATTCCCACTTAACTTTGTGTATATGGGGCTCATGTTGGACCCATGCGGGTTTCACTTAGGCTACATATTATATTCACATTTGTGATGTTAATGATGTGGTTAGTGATCCACCAGCATTTACAGTTAAAACAATATCATGGGACGAATTGATTTACTGTAGAGTGCAATACTCAGCCATCTATTCATATGGGCCCCATGCTGGAATGCTATCTGGGTTGGCTAAAAAGAGCAGACAAGGTGTCCCAAAAATTAGAGGAATTAGGGTACATGGTTATTTAAATAGTGTGAGTTTAGACAGAACACCATAGGTTCTGAAAGCTGCTTTCATGTTGACACAAACCTTACATAATCCTTGTGGCAATAAACAATAGATGAGCTTGTGCATAATGATGAATAATATTACTTTACAGTGCAAAAGTACTGAGTGAAGAAGACAGTGGCGCACAGTATTCTACACTCCTTTAAAGACATACAGAAGCAACGCTGATTGGTTGAAAGTGGAGATAATGTTTTCTGGATTAATCTCTCCAGCTTTGGTCATGCATGAATGAAAGTCATAACAAGTATAAATATTTAAGACTTTTTTTACATATCACAAGTACTTATCACTGTAAAAATGTCTGTCACATAAAATCAAATGATTTTCATTTATCCTGGCCACATAAAAATGCCAGCCTTACATACTTTTAATTACCATATGGTTATCACAGATCTTTGTGGTGTAAAAATGTTTGTTGGGTAAAGATACATAAAAATATCACAGTTCAACACATGCATATATTTTAAATTTGTTTGTCTTGGAATAAATCATGTTAATACTCAAGTATCTACCACATACTGGTATTCACATGGTACCACACTATCCAAAATCACATACTTTCTTTCAAGACATTCAGCAAATTGCAAAACCAATACCACAACTTGCTCAATAACACAATAATTATTGCGTACTTTTAAGGTAGGCTAAATATAGAAGTGTTTGTAAAATTGTCGAAAGTCGTAAAAACTGTTCGTTACTTCTATATAAGGCATATCCTTTACATAAATTATGTTAAATTTTATAATCAATGTACAGATCTTCTCACCTATCTACTTATGGTAACAGGGACCCAGCAAAAGTTCGGCAGCCCTACTCAGATACTATTAAATGGATGTAAACATTTCTTTCTTGGTTCATTATAGACATTACATTAAAAATTGATACATTCTAACAATGTAGATGTTGTACTACAATCAATTTTTTATTGTAACAATGAATTGAAGTCCTACTTGACACCAACGCCAATATGCTGCCTATCGATTAGACCCCTCACAATACATCCAATACTAGTGGATGGGTATATTAACCACCTAGTGGTGACATTGTAACCTCTCCAGACCGTATCTAAAGAATCACAGTTTGATCCAGTTACACATTAACCACTGCAGTTTTACTTTATCCAAGCACATGGTCTTGTTTCTTTGACAAATCCATTGAACTAAATCCCATCAATTTATTCAGCTGAGAACTAAGAATGCAAATTTCTGTACTTTTTTCCATCCATGAAGTCATGAGAGTCCGTCCACTTTTGCTGATGTCTAATTTCCAAATACACTTCCATCTATGAGGCCACTGAGAAGGAGGAAAGATATTGTTACTGAAGATAGCTTCATATTCATGTTTAAAGTAAACATCTACAGAAAGGAATATTTCTAAGTCCAAGTATATTTTAATTATACACAGTTACTTGACAATTCTTTAACAAATATCAACTGCCAGGCAATAGGGCCACAAAGAATGACCTCCCTGTCACTCTCCGTTTAAAAGGTGCTTTTCTAGGAGTAAGGTTAGTATGGTTCCTGAAGTCAGATACATTACAAAGCTATCTGCCCTGCAATTGGTCATTTGTGTATAGTAACAAGTTCATAGCAGGGAAATATGTCAACAAAGTATGACCATGAAAACGTTGTTGTTAGGTCCTAATGCTATGATTGGATGTTGCAACGTCACAAAACTATGCACAAACAGAACAGAAACAGTAACATAAATTACTGTGTCAGAAACAATGATGCTAGGTAAGTGATGACTATGAATTTGTACTGTGCCTACCCCTACATCTGAAGCGATCAGCTCCAACTGACGTCAGGGGGAGGGAACGAGTCAGGGAGTAAGCTGAGAAAATCGTTTTGGAGTTACACTGGCATAAGCTAATTGAATATATAGCATTAAGACAGATTTTAATTTTGTAATCAATTTGGAAAGCCCGGGATAAACGTTATGTATTCCTTAATCCATTCAGAAGTAATTCAAGAATCTTAACACCCAATTAAATACAATAATTTTGTCAATGAAACTCCTGTCAAATATATATATTCTACCTAAGCTGAAAAACATCATAATTTAAAATCTCTCGAAACTACTGCGATTCTCAAAGGCTGACATCATGTTGTTTTTTAAAACATTCTTTTGCCTGTAAACTAGTTGCTATGTCGTGACATAACCCACTACATATTACATGCTTTAATTTGAATAGACAAGATCCCACTTCTCGAAGTATCACGCCTCAAAACCTAATCTCGCGTGACATAATGGTTGCTGTTGAGTAACAGGGAGGTAATTCACAGCAGGTGTACTTAAATATACCTGTACCTGTAATCAATGTTTCCATTCTTAAGTAGATCTCCTTCTTCTATGAGTAGATCAAGTTGTTTCTGGAAATATCATAAAAACATTTTAAAAAATTGCCTTTTAAAAGGTTAACATTTGCATAATTTCAAACATCTAAGTCCTAATTGTGTATTTCATTTATTCAATGGCAGCCAGTATTATTATTGCCATGACCACTACCTTTAAGTTTTGAGTAAGTAAATGAATAATTAATTAAACAATGTTTTCCAGTCTAACTAACTGCTGCAGACTTACATTTGTGAGCCGAAATCCTGCCTCTCGGAAAGCATGCTTCAACTCATCCACTGACACAACCCCCTCACGGCCTTTGTCCTGCTGCCTCAAAGTCAACTCTAGCAGAGACTGGTTACTCTGAAGGAAGCGGCGAAACAGTTTCACAACACTTCTGTGCGCCTGCAATGAATGGCAAGAATTCCAGTATATATTCTCTTAAGATGCAGTATGACTAATACGGGCATCAGGCAGAAGCTAACAAATTCATCAAACAGAAAACATTTGACGTCCCAAACCAATGAGTACCCGAACAAATCAAGAATTAAACTTAACAAGTACATGTGAACTGAACAAAAATAATAAATAATAAAAAAGTTTGCATACAAGTTTTTTTTAATTTACAAACTTAGAAGCTCTCAGAAAGCAAAAAGTTACATTTTATAAAACGTCTTTACAAATGTCATTGCATAGATATGGCCCTGGATATGTACATATGGGCATATTCAATTCTATAACACGCTTAAGCTGGCTCAGGTGGTTAAAGTGCTGACTATCTGTGACACAGTCAGAGGTTCAAATCCAGTTCTCATTGGTTCAGTTGCAGCTCTTTCAGGTGGATTGGATTTACTCTCGTATCCTACACCCATGAGCCTGACCAAATATCCCTGAAAAATTCTAGTACATACACATAAAGTAGTGCCACCTTACACTTCTACATCCAGGACAGATAACTCACCGTAAACCTCTGGTATCCAGTAACATCTCCATGAACAATGATTAGATTCTTCCTCTCCTCAAGCTCACAGATTTTGGCAAATATGGACGGAGTCACAACCACCTCCTGACAACATATTTAATCAACTTTCACTTCAATGACATTTAAAAGGTAATTTGATGTAATATTCAACATTTGTTAACATCTGTTCTTATACATACATGCCTATGACTTTATAACACAGCCCCTTGGCTTGACTACACATAAACATTCAAATGTACACGTTCCTTTGTACTCTATGTTAATTTTTACTCATTAGAATTATAAAATTAATTATAAAATTAACTAAGTTAAGGTAATATATTTTTCTCCTGAAAAAACATTTATGCGTACCAATCCAACAAATTAAAATGATTTTTTTTATAAAACAATACACACACTACCCAATGATGGGTATGAAAACAGTGTGAATTAACAACAAAACAGAACTGATCATTCGAAAGAGTAACTGTAACCAGCTAGGATCTGTGCATTCAACAAACAATGGTTGCCAGCATGTAGCTATTTAACACTATTCATTCAAAGCGAAAATAATCATTCTGAAAGGACTGCTTTTGTTTCACATGTCCACTACTATAAAGCTTAGGACAATATCTAGGTCTATGTTCAAGTCCACAACAGGTCTAATTTTGTTTTTGCCCTTTCTGTAGCTTAAGTGCTGATAACTGGATCAGACAGACACAAATTAAATTACACTTCTGGTTAACTAAACGCATTATTTTGATCAACTTAAAAATGGAAAAAAAATACACACTATGTATTAAGTCTATAGTATTTATAGTCTATAGATACAATAGTATTTGTATCACACCTTTATACTGTGGGGCAAGCCCTAAGGAAACTTAGTCTGCCTTGAATGTACCAGTGTATACATATAATTCTCAAACATCTCGTAACCAGAAGAAAACGCAATTATTTCAAGCTTATGTCCTGTGCCTGATGTCCTATAAGTGAGAAGCATATCATTGTTAAAATACATGTACGCCAATGGTCATGACAAAACAACTTTCAGTCAGCTAAAAACTAATGTCTAAAAGATTTTAACAGCTTTACAAATTAGAACACTTCGTCAATTATACATATATATATAGATATATATATATCCTAAATAACTTTTGGTTTTATCATCCTAGGTCATTTGCACATACTTGATAATTAGGATGCCACACGTCTAAAGCAAATGTGATAAATTCACCCATGATTTGACAAGATTTCAGAATAGGGTCAAGCAACCTGAACTGAGACAAAAGTATAATCATATTTTATTTATTGAGAGCAACTCTTCATCTGCCATTACAACTATATGAGAAATATCACATAACTTTACTGGCAAAGTTAACAATCTGTGTGAATAGTTACTGACCTCATCACCTGAGAAGGATTAACTCCAAGCAACATACATGTACCCCAACTGAGCAATGACATGTGGATGTAAGTTACTGTTAGTCTCAAATTGTACTTAATTGCCATCAAAATACATTTTCACACTTAAGCTGTAGTTAGTAGAAGTAAGCATGATATGGACATATATCCATCACCTGTTAAAGCTCAGCTCAACCTGATAATGAAATCTTTACACATAAGATAAAGCTTATCAATGACTTTTGCTCATAAGCACCTGTGTTGTAAAATATAGTGCTACAGGCACAATATTTTAATTTATTTCTTAATTATTTATTTATTTATTTATTAAGTCAAGCCCATCAACAGAAGCTAGAAGCTACGGGAACTGAAATCCCTTACCCTTAAAGCACACTTCTGTGAAATTGTCAGAACAAAATACAACACTTAGAGTAGGCAAATTGTTGGGCACTGAATCAAACTTCCTTGGAAATGAATTCTTAAAATACTGTGAATATAATCGAGCTGTGCAGCTGTCACAACAGATTTATTTATTTATTTATTTGACTGGAATTTTACTGCGTTCTTGCAAATATTTCACTCATACGACGGCGACCAGAATTATGATGTAAAGACCCAGGACCACACACAGGTTACTGACAGACCTTCCGACGTAGAGGAAGCCAGCATGAGATGGACTTGATCTCACAACAATAGCATCATTGAGAGGCTCCTGTGAGCATACTAACCACTGAGGCCCTCACATATTCATGATGGAGACAAGTATATAAACATGTGATCAGGACGTAGGCATAACCATAAAGTCAATGTTCATTCAGAATTTATTCTTTGAAGCCTCGTTTTGATGTTACCTCTACAGAGAGAAACTTGAGAGCTGGATGCACCACGGCTGCTTTCAGTAAAATCTCCAAACCTGCTTCTGTGACTGGGTTCAAGTTCAACTGTAAAGAAGCAAGATAATATCAGACTAAGCATGAGTAGGAAGCGTACATCTTGACAAAACAATTTAAAGCTCAAATCACTGTAACAGGCCTAACTAACCCACAATTCAAATTTTATCTCAACAACTGAATTTACTGACGAATAGCAGTGCTATTTTAATCATGGAAAGTCATCAGAACCTTCAGCACAATTTAAAAAACATAAAAATAATGAAACTTACCAAGAGAGTCTCAATGCCATAGTTCTTGCGGAGATAGGGGCAGAATTTCACCATTGCTCTGCTGTCCAGTCGGTTATTTCTAAAACGATATGCGAAAATCAATTACAAACACAGCCATTGTTCTTTTTTTTCTTTATAAATGTTGTTTTGCATAATTATGCTAACATCATTGAACTGTGGAAAAAATAACTCAACTGGTCTACTGGTAATATGAAAAAGCAGTCTTGGAATTCCAAGTAGCTGCCGGTCAAGAAATTTATATAAACATATTTTATTATATGTTCCAAGACTTGAAGAAATGTACTACTCATGCATGTGTTGAAACCTTTACTTCAGAAAGCATATGCATACTGCACATGTACTTACGTTAAGTCTAGAACCTTTAATTTGGTGTTCCCCTGTAAACCTTTGGCTAAGCCAGCAGCTCCGTGTGTACCAAGGCCATTCCAAGACAAATCGAACACTTCCAGAAACTTGTTTTTCTTCATAACAAATACAATGTATATGCTGTAAAATTTCAATCATGAATGTGGTTATGCCTGCTATTCACAGTATTTCACTTTCACTATAGTTATCAGCACAACAGCTCAATGGGTATGGGAGACAAAGCAGACCCAAAAAGTTTTTAACTTACCGCAAATCCTCCTGGAATAATGTTTTAGCAGAGTCAGCAGAAAGTGTATACAGTAAATTGCTAACATTCAGCTGACCAACAGCCAAAGCAACAAAACCTTTTTTAATAGATAAATCAAACAGTAGAATAATTTATTCTGTAAATTTACAAATTTGTAGAAATTTTTCACAGGGTATACCTGACAAAAGCTTCTAGGCAGATATTTACCACTAATGCAAGTCCAAATGCTCCTGCTCCTTTCTGCCTGATAGCGTTCCAGCTTAAGTCTAGTTCTGTCAGACCCTCATTGACAGCCTGGGTACAAAAACAAATGGAAATGTAACGTGTTGTATATCATCATACAAATGATACCTCTTAAACATTGAGAAAACAAGATACACTATTAATTGAACTGTTTAATTTCTAGGCAGATGTTTAACTTTCCTACTTTAGTTTGAACAAGTATTAATATAAAAATTTATGTAGGTGATGTTGGTAGATGTAAATGAAACGAAAAATCAGAGTTTCTCAAGTTTTTCACTGCTCCTGGCTGCAAATGAAAAGGATTTACAAACATAGTTGTTAGATGATAACTGGTATTTGGGGCACACAAGGATTTCATAACTTTTAACACTGCGCGCTTATGCATATGTTTTGTCAGTAATCAGGATGTATGCACCAGATTTAAATCAGTATTTTCTTAATTTTCTATGCTGATAGATTGTAAATAATTCTGGTTTCCATGCATTGTTTTCATTGGGTGTATTTACAGATTCACCCCACCCTCTAAAGTTCTCCCACCAATAAATGTTTCGCCTCGTGTCACATTAGGACATGACATAGACTTAATATGTAGTACAATAAACATTATACTTCACAAATCCTTTAATGACTGCACTTACAAGAGCGGCAGCTAACCATGTGGCACCAGATTCTCCTATTTCATTATGACTTAGATCCAGTGACATCAGAGATACATTGTGTTTCAACGCCTCAACAAATAAGTGGCAATCCAGGTCAGTGAGTTGATTACCTGAAACAAAAATGTAAAAAAAAAAAAAAATAAAAAAAAAAAAAAAAACTTGCATTAGAAAACACATAAACGAAGCAAGACAACATCATCAAAACACTATTGTACCACAGGTCACTGAAAAAAACAAAACACCAAGATCTATCTTAATACTGACTAATTTGATCTTACCAACAACTAGTAAAAATAAAATTATCACAGCCCATGCAAGACTCGGTTGTGTAGGGTTTGCAACATTTCCATTATGAATGCAGTAATATTTTGCAGACCATGGAATCACAAGCAACATACATATTTAAGTATTTCTTGGGCAATCATATTAAACACGTGCTTTTGATTGAATAGTTTACAAAATTTTGACTCATTTGCAATGGTTTAACAATCTAGATAAATGACAAAATCAGATGTGTGGATGCGTTTCATGGTAAATATGAAGTACACATATCTATTTTACAAAGCTCAAACTTACAGAGTTAGACTTACGTACCACTCAGTGACAGGGATCTGAGAGTTGTGTTGGTTTCCAGCATATCAGCAATAGCTCTAGCACCTTCAGTTTTAAGAAAATTATTTGATAAATTCTGGAAGAGACGAAAAAAAAAAAAATACATACACTAACATATTAATAAATTGTCAAGCTGAAGTGTTAACAAAGACACAGCATTTTAAATTATACATGATCAAGCTTTATCTAGTATATAGGGTTTCCCAGCAACAAGCACAAGAGAAGAAATACTGTGAATCTGTATAACTGCTTCTGTTGCATTAAAAGAGAGCAAATGTAGTGATGACACCTTTTTCAGAACTCACCAAACTGACAATAAACAGGTTCTTATTGACCATTTCTGCCAGATACCAAGCCCCACATCCTTCTATGTAATTGTCTGTCAGATCCAAGGTTTCTGTCACTGTATTTGTCTGAACACAAAATAAAAGAAGACAAAATGATTTTTACCCCCAGTGCCTTGTGAGACAGAATTTGAGACTTGAATCTAGCTTAAGATTAGCTCACAAAGTTTGCAAGAAATAGACGTATTTAAAGGTGTTTCTTATATTAAGAATGGCTGGAAACACTGGCATAACTGGATTGTGTTTGCCTATTGGAAGGTAGAATACTACACAACAAAAGCCTGTCCTACCTTTAAGGCTTCAGCAATGGGGATTGTTCTCTTTCCACCAAGGTAATGATGACGCATCCCTAAATGTCGGTCTCCAAGGTGACGTGCAATGTAAGACACTGGTACTATACCTGTCAATTTCAAACAATCACCTGTCAAAAACATGGCAATACCATAACCACTTGCTACCTTTTAGAAAATACCAGAAGTTACCAATACAATCTAAGGGTCTTATTCACATGCATGTTTTACTTTCTGCAAAACCACATCAACAATTAATGCATTTGCCCTAAAAATTCACAAGAAAATACATTTAAAAGGTAAATAAGGGTAATAAAATATTACTTTTGTGGTGAAACTCACATGTTTTAAACTGGATATCATCCTTCCTTCCAAACAAACTTTAAAACATCTTTCTAAGCTGAACACATCTCACAGAAACAGGCAAGGTGGGTAATTTCAAGATCAAATACAGCAATTATGTCACCAGATGTGCCATCATTTTACGCAGATAACAGCATTTTTTTCCCTTGGAACAAAATGAATTTGGACTTGACCATCTACAAAGTAAGATCATACTGTAAGCTTCTATAAAATGTCATGACATGCCACCATGCCATATATATTATATAATGTGTACATTATCAAATACATTGTGTACATACCTAATTTTTGGCATTCCTCTTCATAAATATATTGCCCTGTTGGGTCAATAGGTTTATCAGGAGCTGCAATGACACAAAACAGTAAGATAGTAAGATTTATATGACAAGATACACAAACTTATTTATTTTTATTTTTTTTCTGCTTTGGCTATATAAATACATCATCATGAAAACCTGAAACAGCTTCCTTAACCCTGCTATTACAAGAGTAGTTTTTTTCTCTCCACCAATAGAATTACAGTGTTTATTAACCTTGAAAATGTGATGTCATAGACAAGATTTCAATCACAGTATAACCAGGACTCCTCGGACAGACTCAAATTGGCAACATCTTCATAGTGCTGTCTCAACAGGAGGTGAAACACAACAATGTTGACACCCAATATGAAGACCCAACCAGTCACAGAATACAGACTGAAAGTCCTATCCCCTGATGATGAGCACAAAGAATAATATTTTAAGTTCTTTCAACAGGTATTTATCAGTGGTTGCAAATGTGACAGGTCATCACAATGATTATGAGGCGTTACCTCTCCTTCTTAGTTCTCTGCGCTCTCAAGTTTGAGCTGCTGATGTGGCAATAGTTCAGGGCTGCAAATGGCTGTTTGAAGTTGTAACCAGCATTATTCTGCCTGCCTTGGACGTCATGATGAGCAGTGAGGCTCCTTGAGGTACCCACCCCTGGTTACTTTCCATGTTTCACTGTCACTGGATAAATTTGCCCATGTACAGCAGCCATGATGATGTCTTTATTATTTTCTGCTATTTCCTCCACCAATGGACACAACTCGTTACACAAAGATTCATCACAATTAAGAACAAAGCCAGAATTTACCACAAAGGAGTCTTGTGAGAAAAGCACAAATGATGCATGAAGTCATTTATGTAATTGTCAATGCCAAGTTATCCCCACATTCCTCAGTAAAATTCATCATTCTGGAAGAAACTTCTAACACTTAAACATTCCTTATCATGTTCTGCTAATTAATGCATGACCTGACACCATACTGAACCCATGTCTCTTGCTTACAAGATGATTACTGTAGCCTCCTGGCCATCACAGTACAGTAAAACAGCATGCATGTCTGTGTACACAGTAGTCCAAAACAGGCATGGAAGACTAAAGCCTTATTGTGACTGCTTTTATACTTTAAAATCCAAATCTGTCCAAATTTTGCACATATACCAGGAGACTTTCGTCATCGGTTTGATTCATCATAAAGTTACCTTTGGGAAAATCATCTTCCAAATCGGTGTCAAACTCATCTGAATCAATATCAGGACCACTCAGCCATGTCTCAAATGAGAACTTCTTTGTAGGTTCTTGTTCTGATCCTAGGGGCTCCTCTGGGGGAGACACAACTATGGTGGTTATTGGCTGTGTCCAGGCTTCTTTACGTTCTGTTGTCACCGGTTTATGATCTAATACAAAGACAACAGCATAAATGTAACCAGAATTTTTCAACCTCTTCACACATCTGATTATTTTTCTGAGCTTCTCTATTCTGTGGTCCCAAAGAACAGTGAATTGTTTGTTTCTTCCTCATCAACATGCTACTTTTATTGTAAACCTTAAACTTAAACATGTAACAAATAAGTATGCTATATGTAAGCCAGATAATAAAACCTTGGTGTAATAATGTTTGGTTACACCTGAAAAGTGCTATTAGAGGATATAATATTAAGTCAACAAGTTAAAAATGTGTGATTATCACAGGTCATTAGCAAAATACCATACTTTTATTTAAGCTATAAATAGATGTGGCTTGATGCTGGCTTCCTCTCCTGTTGTATGTGAAAATGTCAGTATATATATTATAGTCATAATTCTGTCTAAACTTAAATACAAGTATTTATTCTGCCAATACCTGGAAGATATGAATCCATCCAATGTGAATTTATACTAATAATCAAATTACACATATGCATACTCATACAAGCTTAAAGATTGGGTTATACCAAACCAAATTCAAACAGAAAAGTGACCTATATATTTAGTATCCTTCATATCACACATATTCACATAGCAATCAACGTTTGCATATTATAATATTCACAAAGAAAAACCTTGTTATTAACTATAGAACAAATATGTGGTAATGTATATTTTTGAAACCTTTATCATGAGGAGAGTCTCGTAAAATATATGAAGAAAAGTCGAAATGTTGGGTGTTTATTTGACTGCTCCGCCTTGATGTGTCATCGCTACTCTTTGACGTGAAGTCAAAAAGATTAAGGCCCAATGATTCGTCAAGAGCCTCCTTTGGAGCCTGTTTCTGGTGAGATCTTCTTCTGCCTTTACGTTCTCTAGGTGTGGGTGGGGTCAATGAAATCTCCTCCTTCACTCGATGTACTATTTTTGTGCTGGGAGCAGTTCTAGGGCGGCCATATAATTCAGCACTTTCTTTCTGATTTTGTGAATCTTTTGATGGTAGTGCAGAATGAGGACGAACAGCTTGGAGACTGGCAGGTCCTATGCTGAAATATGCCAATTTGCCTCCCTTTATCTGCAAAACAATGTCAACAGTTCAATTTTAAATCATACATTTTTGAGTTCCAACAATTAACATTATAGAACAAAACAAGACCCTGAAGTATTGCAGATGTTCAAAAGTTTCATAACTGGTAACCAGATTCTGTAAATCTGTTCTAAACTTCATCCTGTAGGCCTACGTAAGTTCAAACCCATAAATTTTGGGGCTGTACGAAACTGCATGGCAACTAGATTTCACTAGAGTTAACTTACCTGATAGCTTAAGCAGCAGATCCATATCAAACAGTATGTCTAAATCTGAATTATTTAGATAGTATTCACAATATAGTATATAGACAGTATTATTACACATAAAATATATGTCCTAGGGTGCACTTGCACTTTCACAAAATTCTTACAAAGTTTTCGAAAATGACTTTTCTATAGGTTATGATCCATCAGGGGGAAGTCATTTGAAAGTTACAAGAAATTTTTTTAATTCAGAAATTAATGTCATATCGTACCTGCAGTTTTAACGGACATTGCATTCAGTTAAATGATTGTGCTATCAAGCAAAACACCAGTCTACAATCTGCTAAGTGAATGGCTATACTGACATACAGTATTAATGTAGGCTATCGTTATGCTTGTTAGATGTCAGTTTAGATTTTAAGTATAGGCCTACTGTACATATCATAAGCACAGTACCCTGTACGCCTACTTTATTCAAATAGAGAGCAATCAAAACTGAAGGGTTTTGTCTAACCTGCGTCATATCTCGCTTGGGTAGCGCAGCTACCCGACTTTGCCGGTTGCGCCTGGTTGACATCTCTCGCGCTGACAGGAATGAAATAACGTACTTTACCGCAAACCTGTACTAAGTCACAACTCGACATATTCAGTTTCCAATGTAAACTTGCTGTCACATGTTCGGTACACGTCGCAATCACTGTGTGTTCTACGTCATGTGTTCCTGTCTTTGTGTACACACATTTTGGTGACGAAGACAGCATGACGTAGGTCCATTCAGAGTTATCGTATGATGAGATCAGGCCAGTGTTTTGGAAATCTGATGAACAACAAATAGGTGGCTTAATTTGGGGAAAGTCAGGAGATTTTGTCCGTTATATCCCGTGTTTTGCTCTACTACTTAAAAATCAACACAATGGCAAGATGTGTGAGTATTTTATTTTTGTCATAAGTGGCGTTTTTATGTTGAAATATTGCGAACTTTCTCCAAGACGGGAAGAATGGACAGCCAGTGTGCGACATTCATTTTCAGTTCGACAATGCAGGCAAATAAATAAATTCTCTCATCAGCTGATTGTCTTTTCCCTTTAAGGAAATATCTTTCATTCATGCCTGAAAATGGGTAATAGTTAAATCAACCCTGCAGAACGAAGCCAAAATGACTAGACAGTTGTTAAGAGCATTTCCTCAATCAAGGTTAGGAAGATGGACTATGCAATCTGAATCATTGAATCGTTAAACGAGAACAACTTACACATTTCCCCCTTTTTTTAATGGATTTCTCATAAGCCATTGTTGAAAGCTGGTTAGTATTGCTCCATTGCTTGTCTTGGGGTCTCAGAGTGTGTCTCCATTGTGAGATTCTTAGGTGTGTTTAGTATTTCGTTTGAACCTCAACTAGGTTAGTATCAACCCACCCTTAGAGGAGCCTACAGCTTCTATTAGCAACATGTTTCTTACTGTTTGAGAATTATGTATGAGATATGACAGCAGTTTACTTTTCCTGATAACCCTGTTCAAATTGAATCAGAGACATATTAATGCCTGATGTGAAGTTCTTGTATGCAGCATGTTGGACAGTGATTTAACATTTAGACACTATTTGAAAACTTGTTCTGAAGAGTCCAAAGAAGAATTGATGGTATGTGCAGTATTAAAATCTGGCTGTTGATGTGAATTAATGCTTTCAGAGAAATGACAGGAATTTACACATACCCAGCATGTGGTGTGCTACCTGTCAAAACGACAGACATAGCTTTTTTGAAGCATAATATTTCATTGTCTTGGAACAGGCGTTGCTTTGCCCTGAGGGAGAAGTATCTCACAGGCATCTTACCCATTTGGCTTTACTCCTTAGTGTGTGAGTGTAATATCCTAGGGTCATGAAGTTGTTATGGACAGGTGGACTAGGTAGCTTTTCATGATTTCATGATTCACAAGATCTTCAGATGTAGCTGTGTCGGTTAGAAATATCATAATATACATGTATAGAACAGACAACTTTCCCTGACATTGAATTCAGGTGTCTGTTATAGACTCAACCAGTTGCTAACAGACCTTCCTAGAAGTTCACAAGCCGCTGGAAAGGAATGATTTCAACTTTTATGTACAGCTCATAGTGATTTGTGCCTTTAGTTCTGTTTGTATATTTCTGTAATTTTATACTTTTGTCCATTTTTGATTAGAAATACATGTATATGATCAATACTGTGCAATATATTTAAAAGTATGTCAATTCATGTATGAACCTTCCACTATGTACTTCTAAAAATGTTGTTCAGCGTTCATCTGACATTTCTTATACCTGCCAAAAATTTTCTTTCCCATGTCAACCTTTTTGCTTATGAAACAGGAGCATTTGGTACGATTTATGCACCTTTTAATTTCCCATGGACTTAATTAAGCATTTAATTTTACCGTGAACGTTTCATATGCATATGTGTCTGGTAATCACCTCTTGTCTAGGGCGGATTGAGTTTTAACTGGGTGTTAAAATGGAGTGTAAATGACCTGGGATATACAGAGATATTTGGGAAATTGACACCTTTTATTTGGATTGGCAAGCAGTCTTGTTCAGTATTGTGTATATTTCTGTGTGTATTTATTGAATTTCAGAGTGAATTTAGTTTTGTACATCTATGTAGGTATAAGTTGGGTGTTTCATATTTTCAGCATACATGTATATGGCTACGCGGAGATTAAATTCAAAATAAAGGGACTGTCATTAAAAATTACACAGATTGGTGTTCATTTGGACAGTGACAAGTATATATTGTTATTGATTTGTAAGAAAAAGTCAGTGCGCTCAGAAGAGAATCCAGGTGTCACAACTACATCAAACTATATTAAGTATAGGTCAAATGAGATTGACCTTCATAGACCATGGGTACTATAAGTAAATCCTGTCCATTGATTGGTATAGCACAACCAGAACACAGGCAGTATGTGCTAAGTATTTTAATATTTTTAAGGGACATTTTTAATAGAAAACGTATGAGTACCACCATACCAGTATTTTGATTGCTTGTTTTATAGTATATTAAGTTTGAGCCTTGTTCAAACACAAATTGAAAAGGGGCTTTTACTTATTTATTTGTATTACACATAATAATTCATGTACTTTGATGCTTTTTCAGGATGGCTGTTCTCTCAACAGCTATAGGTACAGGCTTGAGCTGTATACCACATTTGTTCATGTGAACACACATGTTAATTACCAGTTATTTCCTGGCCACATGCCATTCTTCATGTGCACACGCATTTTGCTTGGGTGAATGATGAAAACCCAAAATTGACAGATTTCCATCATAAATACGTGTATTTAAAATAAACAGGGAACATAAACTATAATAACTTAATTTAGTGATATAACATCTGTGGTCCACAACCCGTTTTATGGCTAAGGATTCAAAAATAAAATTTGAATATCACTTTTGTATACATGTACTGGTCTGCAGACTAACCAATTCAGTTTCGACCAGAAAGCAAAATGTTGGGAAGAACAGCTTTGTAAGGGTTCTGTTGACAGAAAAAATTCACTGTTTTGGTTTTCACTTTTTTTTTTCGCTTAGTCTGTCATTAATGCATTAATGCACAAGGTTCACATACATGTATATGTATGTGCATGTAACTGTTTGCTGCTAGTAATGAGTTCTGTCTCAAAGCTTGCCTTTGTGGTGACATAGATTTATTGATACGCAGAGCCAAAAGTACATTTGTGTTTTGAGTCTTAATGGAGAGCTAGATTCCTGACTGTGTGAATGGCCGTTCACCTCTGAATTGCGAAGAATTATTGATTGTTGTTGACCAATGATGTGGAATCATGTTCCTCACTTGGGTGTCAAGTATACGTGCCCTGGGAAAGGTACATGCACTCTAGGGTTCAGTGGAAGTTGCCAATCTAGGATAGTATGTACTCACTGTGACTGTAACTAACAGATGTCAGATTAAGATGTTTTGACAGTTCTAATATGCTTTAAGAGTAACATTGTTACTAAATACTTCATACATTTTTTTGATGTGCAATCAAATTTTAACCACAACCAAAAAGTCTATATCTCGTTCATATACAATTTATAGTATTTATTTCATGACAGGTTCATCATCATCACCATTAATGGCTCCTTCGATATCATATGTTCCTGTACTGTCAGCATGGATGAAAATACGAAATTAAATATAGGCTTCATATAGGAAATTTTGGACTAAAGAAAAATGTATGGCATGCAAAGTTACATTATAATAACATGGTCAGGTAAGAGTCTTAGTCAGTTTGAATACATTGATGGTAAGAGCTCGATGAATACACATACATGGCAGGCACTAGCTCTTCATGTGCTTGTTTGTTTTGCTGTCTGAGGTAATGGGTATTGGATGTACATGTATAAACAAGGACCTAAGAAAGGCTATTTCGAGGAGCTGAGGAGAGGAGGCTGAAGCTGAAAAGGGGTTGGATATATATATGTAACATTTGCAAGTACAATGTGAAGACAGGGATTGAGGGATGAGGTCTGGCCTTCTCATATATCATGTACATCCACACCCTTATCAGAATTCTCTGGGTCAGCCTAAGCAATTCTATGTGTGTACAGTATACATGTGCAGTGCTCTGTGTAGACATTATTTGGGTAAACTTCAAATCATGGATATATATATATATATATATATATATATATATATATATATATATATATACATTGTATATATATATATATTTTTTTTTGCATATGTACATCTATGCCTATATTTTTGCATATATACATGTATGCACATGTTCTTCCAAAGCAGAACAGCTGAAGACATGCTTTGTCAGCATAGTTTACAGTACACACTGCTACTGCTGTCAGATGAATCCAGCAATCCAATATTGTAAATGAAGGCTGAAGATGTACATTTTTGATAAATCTGGTTTGCCATAGAATTAAAATCTAATCCAAATACTTGTAGAAAGCAAGATGAATAGTGACTACTTACCAAGTATAATTTTGTTGTTAAAGAACTGTAAAGTACTCATTCAGTTGGTGTGTAATATTTTATTAAAGAATTTCTTACTTGCCAACATCCAGGTTTATGAGTGGAGGAAACCTGAATTAGTGCAAAATGTTCATAAATGTTTGAACTGGCTCTTATAGAGTTTCACAGTGTACAGGTTAACATCCACAGGCTTACTTATTTATGAATGATAAATGTAGACTATTGCTCATAATGATGAAACATGGGACACTCTGCAAACATGTACAAGTATACGTGTGACAGTGAGCATGTATGAATGAGTATATGCAGTTTCTTGTATATACTATAATTCCTCTAGCTTTTCACATGTTTGTATTAAGAATGGAGGTTTATTCAAGAATATTCTGAGGGAAGTATTCCATGTAGACTGATAAAATAATATTTTTTGTGAAACTGGCCAATCTACCCAGTGTAGTATTGTCTCTCAGATCAAAATGAAACGGTGCTCAAATCACTTTTAAATAACTGTGTATATGCAAAAAGATTGGAGTATGGAGGGTATTTTATGATTTGTTTTGAATTGCAGTACAAAAGAAAAGTGTGCCCTGCTATTTAGTCGTTCTTAACTAGCTATTTGGTAGTTATGATTTCAAAGGGTGACAAGGATTTTCATTAAAGCCGTTTAGTTTGCATGTTCATTTACACGTAAATGTACTGGATACACGTAGGGTATTGGGGGCATTCTTTTGAAAAATTTGGCCATGACATGACTTAAATCTTTTAACTATCTATTGTCTCTAATTTTGATTATAATTCAACATTATGTAAACATTAATATATGTATGTCACTGATATGAGCTTAATAAGAGATCATTCAGTTGGATTCAGAATAGCCTCCTCCCAGGCAGTGTTATAATATCATATGCTACTGCTAATGTGACATTGCCGTGGCTTTGACTGCGAGTGATCTGGACAATTCTGTACCTGACAGCACCTGACAGCACCTGTCAGCACCTGTAAACCTGGTGGCCCATTCCACAACGTGCACATTGTGCTACTTTAATTTTTCAACCTTTGCACATGTTTGCAAAGTGTCTATTCAGGCATATTCTGAAATTATTATACTGTGCAGGCTGATAAAATTTTGCGTTTTTATGAAGCCCTTAAATTGGTCAGTGTAGGTTTGTATCTAAAATCTAATTATGCGGGTACTTGTATCACATCTCTGGACAGGAACCTGGCTACCCATTATCACCTTGTGGTACAGATATTTTACTGGTACCCATATCGTTATTACATTCACACCTGGTATTGACTGGACCAAGCACACCAGGAGCTGTAGTAAGGGTACTGTATAGTGTACCAAGATCGATTCAGTTCAGATGGTACAGTACCTTACTCTTGGTGTGGACATGAATGGTACTTGCATATTAAGCTGATGTCAATATCAACAATGGAAAAGCTACAGTTTTCTCTTGGACCTGTGATGTTAGTGTTCGCCTGACCATGGTATCTCCATTCCACATGTACATTTCTCAAAAATGACAGTCCTAAAATGATGTAGCCGAGTCTCATGTTCTAACGTCTTAATGATCCTTAGGGCATGAGTGATACTGGTGAACCGTGATACTGTTCAGTGTTGCCACTGAATTGATTCTTTACTGGTACATCATACGTATGTGTTTTTCTCTCCGTGAAGTATGAGTTGGATACATGGATGTATCATACATGTACCATTTCCAGTGTGTGTTGGATGGGTGGATGGGTGTGAGGGTGTGGCTTAATATCAGATTAGGTGCGGGTCCAGGGTTCTGCCAAACAAAAATACTAGTAGCTAAAGTATACAACCAGCCCACCCCACCCATAGGACCCAGCAGTTCCACACCCTTCATCTATATTTGAAATTTGAAGTGATATACATATTGGATCAGTTAGGTCTACTTACAGCGGGTCATATACATGTATATTATTGATTCATATTCTGATTGTTGTTTTGGATTAGTTTGTACCTTTGTGTATTGTTTTCCTTGAATTTCTACCTCTATTTTTATTAGCTCACCCATCTTCAAAATCACCCAATGCCATGTATAGCAGATACTGTATAATGTATACATTTACATGTATTTGAAGGAATCTGTAATGTCATGTTATGCTTGTGTACAAGGTGTGCAGACTTCACCTGAGAAACAGATGTGGATTTCCTCTGAAGCACAACAGCTATCACCGATTTTTGCATTTGTGATGCTTTTTTTCTTAATACTAGAAGCTTTTAATGTGTTGTGTTCAGATGTGGAAGTCTTGGCAGCATTCAGGAATAAGCCCAATGCAGGCACATTACATTTTTTGCAAATACATACATGTATGCTGGAGTATACTTTCAAGACACCCACAAAATAATACATACATATCACTTGTGCGTTGTAATAACAAAACATGGAACTGAACTGTATATGTTGCTTTTAACTGATGCCTTTTTTAAAATCTTTTTTTTATATTTTCTGTTTACAGATGAGCAACATTCGATAATCTACACAACGTGTGTCTGAATTGTCCTTTTCCCAACCTCCTTTTAGGAGCAGTTGATAGGCTTGGCCATATCCAGTTGGCCATTCATTGTGCTGTTACTGTTGTGACAGTTCAGCATGAGTAGCACTGATTCTCACCCCAAAGGGGATGACTCTGACTTGGATGCTCCAGTAGACTTACTGACCAAGGAGTTTCCATCAGTGACAGTTCTACCACAGAAGAGCATTGCTCGCACCAGACAGAACATTCTTTCAAAGCCTGAACATTCATCGTCATCAACCATTGATGGCGACCAAGGCTCTCTGGACAGTGACAAGTTTTCCGATGCTGAGGAGGAGCTGCCGTCAACCAGCCGGGCAGGACTCCAACAGCAAGAGGTTGGCAAACTACTTGAGGATTCTGACATCCAGGTACACTGTAACAAGCTCAGTAATAAACCAAACACCCTATGCACCAATCATGTATATTTCGTGATACCTTGACATCTGGCAGGTGGTGGAAACCACAACATTTGAAATCTTCCACTGTTCTTATGGCGTTGGACAGTAAGCAATAGAAGGCTCTTATGTGAATGACACAAGTTTGAAAATTTGTCAGTTTCTTGCTAAACACTTAAGGGTACTTGTAGACCAGGCATCATTATTGCATTCACCTACATGTACTTGTGTAATACATGGATACATAGATACACAGATGATGGTGTGTTGCAACTCAAATTTGTTCATTTCCGTGGTTGTCATGGTAACCACCAGCCATTTTCCTTGCATTTTATGGGACATATTTTGTGTTCGCCTGAACTCTTGTTTTCTTATGTGTCTACTGAAATTTCAAGAGCACTGTTAAGCCACAGAACATTTTTCCTTAAAGTCTTCAGATATCTTTCACAAAATGCAAGTCTGAGGCAAATTTGTATCTGTAAAAACATGCACAATGAAATAATCTAGGCATTGCCACATTGTGTATAAAATGAACTTTAGACATGTGTACATTTGTTTTAGTGTAGGCCATATGGTTCAATATGTATTTTATTCAGCTCTTTGTTTGGAGATCTCCATCCTTTTAACGGGGTGCGCACAGTCCTTGAAACTCCTTGAAAAATACAATTTCATTTTCAAGTACTTGAAAGTCCTTAAAAAAGATAAATATTCCTGGAAACTCCTTGGAAATCTTAGTTTGTCCCGAACTTAAATATTGTCTGCTGATCGCCGAGTCTGTATATTGGGAGCTCGCTGATAATTCTCTCATCAGGGCTTCTGCTGGCACTTGCCTTTGTTGCAAATTTAGAACAGTTTTTTGAAATGGCAATAAAATTTGAAAAAATGTGAATGTTTTTGGCGACAAATTTATTTACTTAAGAAAAAAACACAAACGTTATATAAAAACTACCATGAGAGTTTTCTGGGTTTTTTAGCAGATTTTCATAATTTTTCTTATGAGAATAATCCACTTACATTCATTTCAAACGGCCTCATGTTGACGAAACAATAACACAGTTGTAACTTGTATGGCAATTACTTGACAGAAATCTACAAATGAGGTTCAGCATTGTTGCAAGTTGGTTTGCATTAAATAACGCGTAAAATCATTTTTGTTAACACCGTCTGGTTTTCTCCTGTCAGACTGTGTTACTCCAATGGCTAAAAAAAAATACTGACCCAGAGGAAGCCCTGCATATTGATATATGGCGTTCATTTTTTTTTACTGAGCCAAGGCCGGGTCAAAGAATGTGTCGCATTACAGAGGTGAAGGGCAGATATTATACAATACAGCATACTATTCAATATACATGCATGCAAATTAAAGCATCTATAATTCAGACTTAAAATATAGTCTATAATTTGCACCATCGTATGTTTAAACTAACCTTGAAAATGACAAAAAACTCCTGGAAAACTCCTTGAATTTCATTTTCATATACCTGTAGGAACCCTGTTTAATTTATCTACATTTACAGATCAACATCAGGTGATTCAGTCAGACCAGTGCATAAGGAAGACCTTAGATGGCATGTTGATTTGTGGGCTAAAATTAAGGTCACTGATGCAAGATTATTTTAAGGGACTTCAGTGTGAGGACACACACACACACACACAAATATATATATATATATATATATATATATATATATATATATATATACCACTTGTATGTGTAATGGATTTCCAGATATCCGTGTACACGGGACATACAGACTTGTGCAAAATTATGAGGATTTCCTCTTCACTCCTTTATCCTCATTCATATTTGAGTCTCAACACTTCCTGATACCTTGTCCAGCCCTTTCATATACACACATATAGTTTCAACACATTCTAGATGTTTATTTAAGTAGGCCAGCTCCTGTTGAACAAAGCTTAGGGAAATACCTGATGGATTGTACAATATACATGTACTCTATACATGCTTGTTACAGTTGATCACATACAGTGGTAGATGCATGCATATGTATATACATACATGTTCATCTAAATACCTGCTACTATCCATAAACACACATGCATATTTTGTTAGTATGCAGCATTGAAATATCAGTATTTCTGTTACAGGATGTGCTAAAATCCAAAGGTATACATGTACATGTAGGTCTACCAATTCCAAGTAATAAATGTAATTGTGAACCAAAGTCATATATACATGAACTTGGAAAGAATCCGCTCATCCCTTTGTTATAACCTAAACTCTTGAAACTGTTGTGCTTGAAACTGATGAAGGATACAGAAACACTCTCTTACCTCTCATGTACATTTGCATGTGAAAATTGTTTCATTGAGCTTTCGTTAATCAGCAGTCACAGACATGTCATCGGGTTCACACATGGAAAAGATTGCTATGAGTACTGTAAGTCAATCTGAATAAAACGGAGATGTTTAAATTTGAATATGTGTGTACATGTATACAAGCAATATCTTCTTTAAAAATTATACTTAATGGCCACCAAATGGCATGATTTGCATCTGCTAAAAGGAATTTGCAACTGTTTGGAAGAGGTCATCTGGTAGAACAATGTCCGACGCTACAGGGACAATAGGATATCGCTTTAGAAAGGGGGACTTGGCCATAAAACGAGTTAGTTTCTTTGTTTATCAGTCAATAGTGAATAAAACTCACACAGGACGCATCCAAACAAAAATGTGTTTTGACCCTGTCAAAACATTTGATTATAATGAGGTAAATTAAGAGTTATGGTACCTGTTAAAGTAGGTTAGTTTCTGTGACAGATTAACAAGATGATTATACAAGTTAGTCCAAAGCAAAAATTGTCCATGCATGATGTCATGGGACCTGAGGGTAAAGTCCATTCATAATGGTATGATCCCAAGACACATGTGTTTCACACAAATGATGTAGCTGTACTGTCTCCCATAGGTACAAAGTCTCACCTTTTGCCCCTGGTTTACATGCCACGCTCTATATGATCTTGATAGCTGTAGTACTGACCTGCTTTAAACATGTTAAATTGGAGGTCTTCAGAAGTTTATACAGTTTATAATTTAGTATGTTTATTGGGAAATAAGGAAGTACACTGCCCTCCACATCGTTGATATCCCATCAGTGTTAGTGAAAACATACTTCTTTCCTGCTAACATTAGAGACTGGGTTTTTACTGTTCTAGGTTATACCTGTTATCAGTGTGCTTGTTTTCTATCAGGTTAAAAGGAATCTTTACTGTAACAGTTCCGCTGTACCAATTTAAACTTTAAATCTCTGACCTACATGAACATGTATAAATATTAACACGTACTACAGTGATAGTGTGTGTGTCAACTTAGGATAGGATATATATTGTCTTGGGCTTGTACATTTAAATGTACTACCTTTTAGGCATACATAGGGTATAAAGTCTGGATAGGGTGCACATTGAAATATTCAATACTTCAGCAACAATTATTTCTGGGTAATCATTGGGTATTACATGTACAGTTACAACAAATGATAAAAGGCAAATGAAGAAGTCTAAGTGTACTAGTTTGTACTATTTATACTTCTGTCACATAACAAGCCCTTTTACCTGAGCATGACACCATGTTCATTGTTGCTTCATGCTGGCACAAATGATAAATACTGGTAACAGATACATGTAAAGCCACTGGAACATGCTACAGCCCATCTTTTACATGACATGTTATTTCTCATGGCAAATTTCACATTTAGTGGCTGTTTACTTTTCCATGGTCACCACCCATAGAATATGCTAACAATATACAGTACCCATGGGATATACAAGTAGTATTTCTAACGTGGACTTTTCGTGACATTCCCTTTGTTACCATGCTAACAAAGGATATGCCAGGTTTCCTCCTGCCATATTGTCGCCGTTGTATAAATGAAATATTCTTGAGTGTGGTGTAAAACACCAATGAAATGAGTAGATAAATCTTTAGCTGCAGTTTTATGTCAGAAGGTTTGTCTAGTCTTAAACACCAGTCAGATACAGGTAACTAAATAACATAGAATCTCACTTGGCGACTCTTGGTGCTTGGACATACTAAGGTCAAGTCATTGAGCGACATTTTTCCCACCTCTAAAACTACATGTAGAATAGAGCGTTACCAAACGAAACTGGTAGGGTACAATCAGCAAATGAAGGGCTTTGTGTTTCTATGTACATGTATCATAAGCCATGGATTTTTCCTGGTGGCTATGTCTTCATTTACCTTTGTGTAGCAAGCATACAGTATAAGGAAGAAGTTCACCACCTTTTTTCGACTACAATTTAGGTTAATCAAACAAACATTCTTTATCCTAGTTTGAATGTTTACCTTCTTGATTGGTTGTTACATCACTAACACAAGGTGTCATTTGGAGTTAGATAAAATAAAAATTCTTAACAAGTACACATATCCTTCAAATTGTTATTTCTTTTTCTTCCTTTTTTTTAAGCCAGATGTTTGCAAAGATTAGAAATTTGTCGATAAACAATACTGTTGAAAGTTATTTTCAATTTTTTTGAGATATGAATACCTGTAGTACAATGAATCAAGGTGAATGAATATAATTGCATATTGCAATGTGTTTAATCATGATGATGATGTTTGAATATTTATACACATTAATTTGTAATAATTTTGATCTATTAAAAGAAACTTGAACACTGCAGTGGCCTAATGTTTGGAGCATACTCCTCGAAATAGACAGACTCCGGGATTAAACCTAGGTCAGGTCATACCAAAGACTTTAAAAATTGTACTTGCTGCTGCCTCGCTTGGCACTCATCACCAAGAGGTTAAAGCAAGGAAACATGACTGGTTGGGGCAGTGTCAGTATAATGTGACTCGATGAGGTGACTTGTCAGGTGTCTTTGGCATGATTCTTTAGTGGCAGCAGCACAGACTGCCACAAGAAGACACCATATATGTCCACAAACCTAAGGACTCCCACTTGTCATATGGCTGAGACATTGCTAAGTACGGCGTTAAACCCCAAGCGTACATACATACGTCACAATACATTTAAAAGAATCTTTGAGGTGCTTACATATTGTGGTTTTTTGCTGTGTTCTGTATTTTTCCATTTACCCGAAACGTGTATTAATTGTGTGCCTAATATTCATATAAAAGGGTTGTTTTTAGCAGCATGTATGGTCTTGTATACCTATGCATGTCTACAACACTAACATTTATTTGTGGCTGGCGACCTTTGTGTATTTACATTTAACCTACAGTTCATTTATTTTATTAGCATCCTTCAGAGTAGTAGTAGTGGCCCATGGGCCTAAAAAGACCAAGGATGCCCGAAAGGTGTAGGAGACTGCTGATCAGTTAGGTCAGGCCAATAAAAATGTATAGAGCTCAGTCATATTGTTACATGTACGTTAAGTTTGGTCTAAGTGTAAAGCAGCCACCTAAGGCATTATTAAATTGCTTCCACCTGATTGTTTGTGTTTCGTCCACAGCCTCTGAGTGAGCCCAGAGAGCCTCCCCAGGAGTTGTCTGCTGCACGGTCAGCGCGGCTAGAGATCATGTCTGTGTGCAGCCGTGCAGCTGAGCAGGCAGAGGAGTTTGTCCACAAAGTGTGGGAGGCAGGTTGGCGGGTTGTGCACCACCACTCCCTGCCCAACTGGCTTCGTGACAACGACTTCTTACTCAGTGGCCATAGACCCCCAACTAACTCCTTCTGTGCCTGCTTTAAGTCCATCTTCAAAATACACACTGAAACAGGAAATATATGGACACATTTACTAGGTATGTACATATACACATTAGATATATATATACATTTGCCAGGTGTTTGGGCTGAGATTCTTATAGTATTAAACTCAGTTATCTGTTGTTCTTCACTTTCTGCATTGATCCATTCTTGACTCAAGGTCTTTCAAATGCATAAGATGTAAATGTGATTCATGTTAACTAGACTGAAGACATTGCTGATTGTTGAAACAACTCTGTACTTCTTCAAATGAAAGCATCTATAGACATGAAGTGACATTTTTAACTCAGGCCATAATCTAGATATCTTGTGCCACCAGCATATAAAATTAATTCCTGTCAGCTATCAACCTTGATCTAGTGAATTTCATACAATCCTACATGCATTTATATCTATGATTTGGGTGACTGATCTATTTCAGGTATGATTGCTTTCCTTGGCATTGCAACTTACTTTCTAACCCGGCCATCCGTGGAGATCCAGTGGCAGGAGAAAGCTGTTTTCTCAGCCTTCTTCGCAGGAGCAATCCTCTGTCTAGGCTTTTCCTGGATATTTCACACTGTCTACTGCCACTCAGAGAAAGTTGGCAAGTTGTTTAACAAGTAAGTGTCATTTCACTTTTTTTTTGCAATTTGATAAACATTTGTACATGTGTCTAATTCTGGTAACTTGACTGCACTTTCGTATACCTTGATGTACCTGGATTTAAGTTTAATATGTGGTGGTTTCCTCAAGGTTTCCTGCCTGTTGACATTTCCCTTCAGTAGTGCATAAAACACTTATCAGACAAACCAGTAACTGTACACGTAATCAGTTGACGAACAGTTACCTGAAGCTAATCGAAAGCTTTTGACATGTAATCAGTTTTTGTCTCTTTGCTCTGTTTCAGATTAGACTACTGTGGCATAGCTCTTCTAACAATGGGGTCATTTGTACCATGGCTCTATTATAGCTTTTACTGTCGCATTGAACCAAAGATAGCTTATCTAGTGCTGATATTTGTGCTGGGAACATGTTGCATTGTTGTGTCCCTTTGGGACAAGTTCAGTCAACCTGAGTTCCGAGTTGTCAGAGCAGGTAAGATACTTGCGCTCTGTTTACATTGTTGTGGAATGTTTTTATAATACAATCAATCAGTTCTTATAAAGCATTTTTGTGATTACCCATGATGGGTATGATAATTCTGGTACAAGATTATAGAGATAAGTAGTTCTTTACCAATGAACACTAATTGGTGTCAAACTTTTTCTTCTTGAGTTTTTGTAAATGACATAATGGTGTTCAATATTCTGTAAAATTCTGTTGAGTAAATGATTAATACAGCTTCTTTAAATTACGCCACATCCGTTAAAAATCTCTTCAGATAATGTGATTTCCAGATTTATGAATCCATCATGTTACAACATGTTTTGGATTTATAAGCTTTATGGGAGATACAGTGTGACTTCTTAGTATGACAGAGTTCTTTCTTTATACATTGTACACATGAAATTGATATATGCAGTACTTCACCTCTACATATCTTTGACAGGTATGTTTATAGGCCTCGGCTTGAGTGGGGTGATACCTGCTCTGCACTACGTGATAACAGACGGATTTTACCATGCCATCAACAAAGCTTCTTTGGGCTGGTTGGTCCTCATGGCTTTCCTTTACATTGCCGGTGCCGTCATTTATGCTGTTCGCATTCCAGAGAGGCTCTTCCCTGGAAAATTTGACATCTGGGTAAGCAAGATAATATCAGTTAAGACTTCAGTCTGCTACCTTTCCATTACTGTAATTAGTTTGTGACTTCTTCATAATTTGAACATGTTTTTATAACTCGTAAGTTCAAATCCGATTTGTCTTTCTTTTGTTATGGTGTGTTAGTATCTTCAAAATACAGCGGAGTCCATTGAGTTATCACTTTTAATATGTAATCAATTAATTATTGCACATTGATACACAAAATTCATGTGTTCTGTTCATAAAGTAAAGATGTCATTGCATGAAGACGACTCAAGATTTTTGTTGACATTCACTAGAATCAAGGCTTGAATCAGATTCGTATGGACTAAGAGTGTAAATTTTATCTTTTTAGGGCCAGAGCCATCAGATCTTTCATGTGTTTGTTGTGGCAGCAGCCTTTGTACATTACCACGGAATCTCAGAAATTGCCAACTACAGACTAACACTCGGAGACTGCTTGGATGCAGAATTGGAATAAAGTTACCTCTGCAAGTGTGCACCTGGATTATAATAGTTTGGAGTTAAGCTGCACAGTTGCTATAGAATTGTGGTGTGTTTCTGATTAATTGCAGAATGTATGAATCTTAGTGTCCATGAAAGCTTAAGTTTTGATGAAAGATTTTGCAAGCATGTATCTGTTTTGAAATGGTTTGGAACTGTGCTGAAATTGGTGTAAGACAGTATAAGCTAGAATCTTTTCTGGCCAACTTTGGTGCCAGTTCTGATATTATGCTGCGTGCAACATATGTCTAGGTGTGGAAGCATAGGATCATGTTCCAGCGAACGAAGGTTCACAGCTGGCAGGAGGAATCAACCTCACAACCATACATGCCCTCACTGTTTATCACATTTTCACCAAGTGACTTGCCACATTGTAAATAATTTTATGTTAAACGTATATGGATAAATAATATGTCTAGGAGATTTTCTATTTGATAGATAGCATGAATTGCCCAGGATATATTCTTTTGTATAAGAAGTATTTTGTAAGGCTTAAAATAGATTTCTTGACCAAGCAGATTGTTGGTATGAAAATTGTTCATTCTGCCATGTGCTGTTCATGAAGATCAAGCAAGACATCCCAACACAACTGTACTATATGTTTATTAATTTGAATCAGTCATGGAGTTAGTTTTTATTTTAAAAAAGCAGACCTGATTGCTGCAGTTTTGTTTCACTTACCTGTTTCCTTTTGTAATGCCTGGAATTCCTCTTAAATGGTATTGAGTATTGTTTTGTAACTGTCTTTGTATTTGTAAACTGTCATGTACAAGTAGCACTGGGGATGGCCCTGAAGTTCTGTCCAGCATTTTGTTGTTCCATGTAATATGAATAACTTTATTATATCTGCCGGTTGTTCTCAATATGTCGTAAGAAGAGAATCTGGATCGTTAGCATCTTTGAAATAACTAGTTGACCACCAGTCTTTCAAGGGAATATCTGACAGCAGTGTTTCTTTCCCACGTCATGGTGTCCGAACATGCCAGACATTGATAATTGTTAATAGGTGATACATTTTATGAATTCTGTATATACCTTTAAAAAGAAAAAGGAAAATTAAGAGACAAAAATCACAATTAAAAAAAAATTGCAGTCTTACTCTTAATTTTTTAAGTCTGATGCCACCAATAATAATTTAAAGTGCTGTTAACCTTTTGAGTTTTCTTTTGTTTTTAATGTTTGTAGGTCATCCAGTGATTTTAAATTTATTGAGAGCCTGTGAGAATTCATTGTCTAGTCTTTCGGTCATGCAGGTTCTTTTATTATTTTTATTAATGTGCATTTCTGTTTAGGCCTATCACTGGATAACATAAAAAAGAATGCAAACTTTTTGAAAATTCTGTTGCAAATCAAGGTGGCTTCCTATTTACCTGCCCTTATTTGTATTTATGTTTTGATGAAGAGATGCAAATCTGATTCCATTGCATTTGACTTCAAAAGTGTATTGTTTTAGTCCTTATAAGATTGAATATATTCATTGTACCAATGTTGTATCAGATTGGGTATATAGTGGCAAGTAGCCATCCAATCCAATAAAATAACGTAAACGTTGATACGATTTCCGTGATGAAACCAGTAAAGCTGCAGGCATAAGAGGGCAGTGTTTTGGTTGAGATTGTGAAACGAATATCCCATAGTTAAAGCACATGTAGGGGGAAAGTGGTCTTGATTTTAATCTTTGCACAGGACCATTGGTTGGAATTAAAGTGTTGATTACACATATCTGTCTTGTTGGGTTTTTTTATTTTTTTTTGGTTCATCACGCGTTTCCTTTCCCAAAAATATACCTTGGTTCTAGCGTTATCTATATACTGCATGTTGACCAAAGCAGTGAACCAAAGATTAGATCATTGCAAGATAGTATTCCCCTTATCCACACTCAGTAATACAAAGTGATCTCAGACAAAACAAGCAAATTCAGCGAATTGGTATTCCACGCCATCCGGCTGATTTTCAATTTTGACCCGAGGAGCCATAAATTAAGTCCACGCATAAAAATATTTTCATCAAAATTGGCCATGATTGCTAACTGGAGTAGGTATGGCACTTGGGGAAGAACAACGAATGGAAATCTTGCAGTTCGTTATATAAACAAAACACGCACGGATCACGCTGGTATCTGATGTGAACATACACTCAGTATAACAAAAGCGGACAGTGTTTGGCGCAGTAATTGCATTGAAACATTTAACACTGACTGGCCGTGCCTTCGCAAAGGCGTGTGGGTATTACAGTAAGGGTTATCGCTTGAGCCGTTTGTTCGCGGTTATGCACCCGATTAGCAGTTATCTAGTAGACCTAGAAATTCAGCCCCGAGGGTTGCTGTGTTACCGCTTACTATTATTAGGCTTATGAACAAAGTTTAATAAAGCGAATAACCTACTTACTTAATTACGCTACTGTACGTCCGCGAGTGCTTTATTTTGCGTCATGCCCAGTTTTGTGGCAACTCGTAAAGTGAAAGACAACACCTGACTAATGTTTATGTCCAAATGAAAGACTACATTTCTGAGTATCTTAAACCGGCATTAATTTTTTTTTTTTTTTTACATTTTTCAACCCAGAAAAAGTTTAGTGAAACTTTGTCTTGACACAGCTTCAGCATGTCTCCATTATCGAGGGCAAAGTGACGTCACGTTTACTCTAGCTCTCCAACGTCGATGGTATTTCTCGTTTATTAGTTGTAAACCTAAAGATTCGTGTTAAATTCAGAAACAAATGGAAACAAATCTACGTACCACCTAGGCTGATATAGGCATTCGACTGTCGCTGGATTTTATGATTCAGTTTTGTAGCGGTGGCTTTTAAGATGGGGGTCCGGTCAAAATGCCCTCTAGCAAGAACGCCAACGTGTGTGCAGTTGACGGTCTACAACAACAACAAAATGGACGACAAAAATGTATTTTGGACCGAGACAGTATGCTACTGCCTGACATAATTTGTCAACTATCGTTGAATATTAACGCGGCTTGTAAATCAACTGATTTTAAGTCTGTGGTGGTGCGCAAGTGATACAGGCCAGTCCCACAACACTTTGGGAAATGGGCCTTCAGCTAGCCTACACGTAGCTAAATCGTTGTAAACGATCTAAAAATGATGTCTTATGCAGTATAGTTTTGTGTTATCATATGTCACTTCTTGGAGTGAATGGGTAAAGGCTACGTCACAGTTTAGGCTGCGCAATCTGATAACGCGTTTGAATTGATAGAATTCTCAAGATGGCTTGCTCGACTCACACCAGCCATTTGTGCAGTATTGTCATGATGCTCTACATGATGACATCTCATTAAATTAATAAAGTGTTATACTCTTTAGAAAGCCTGATTGTCCTGTTTTCGATTGAAATATGTTTTAGCCAGGTCCTGCCTTGTCCTTTAAGAGAGACGCCTATTTTAATCCCTGACCGTTACGAAGCAAAACTCGTTACCTTCTTGTACACATTATCTCTTATGAGTAAGAAATTGGCATGAAAATTTCCACTATCTTGTATAAGTTCCTAAACTTCCTAACCGGCCTAATAATGACTGACCGTTTCGGTGACCTAATGGTCTGCGTCTAGAAGTCCAGATACCTGGGATTAAACCCGGGTCAGAGGTTAGAGCAAGGAAACAAGAAATACTAGTATAATGTGACTGGGTAAGGAGTAATATCTGATGTGTTGGGCATGATGTTTTAGTGGTTGCAGCTGTTTGGCGGCATGGACTGGCTCTACGACAGGAAGACACAGTATATTTACACACATCTAATGACTCTTCATCGTCATAGGACGGATTTTTTTTATCTGCAGCGTACTGGATATATATTCACAGCAGACAGGCTAAAGACTAAACATTTTGTTACTTGTGATCGATGTATAAAGGAGTGGCGATAAAAGCGCAACAGATCAACCTACTATAATACGTTCTCTTGCTTTATGTATGGGTTAAACCATGTAGGTATATATACATACCTCCATAGTTAGACCAAGATGGACAAGGACTACACAACATCTCATCGAGGCATACCATCGGTTTCGAGCAAGATCGAAAACACGTTGAGCTAGTTGTTTGGGCCCAGAAAACCCGACTGATTGATTAACGTGTGTCACATGCCCCACGCAAACTTTTGATCCACAATAGCACTTTTTTCAGTGGAATTTATGCATGCAAGTATTATGAAAATGACGCTATAAAAAGGATTTGTCAGTGTCATTAAAGATGCAAGCTTCATAAAGTTGTTTCTCTGCACCTCATAGTTCTCTCATAATGTTCCAAACTATTGCTAGCTTAGGGCTTGATACTGGAGTATTTGGCAGATTCGCGAATCTATTAACCGATGCAGTGAGAGTTCAGCCTAATTTCTCTCAAAACTCGACGCTCTAATTATTGTTCAAGTTTTCGAAGATTGGACGAACTATGGCTTCTTCTTGAGGAAAACCTTGCACAGTGATATTTCCAAAATGACGCTATCACAGATAAATGTTTGGTTAGCTAGATTGGGTAAAGGGGCTTGACGCAAAGATGGGTCTGATTAGACAACTAATATCTTATCTAACACTGTGGCAGCACACTCTTCACATTCGTTTTATATAAAACGAATTTTTTGTTATTTCGTCAGAGCATGAACAGTTAAATGAAAGAACAGACGACTATGCCGGTGTCGATGTTTCTTAAAAAGAAATCCAACCGGGTAAAAGATGACAAACGAAAAATTTGGGTCTCAGCCAAAATTGCAAATCCTTTGGCATGCGTGAGATGGATGTACATTCACATTTGCAATTTACCGCGCTGTATCTAATGATGATGTGGGGAAGTATCTTATTTCTTTATTAATCAGCATGCTGACCCACATGTGATGCATCTAGTGTTTTCGAGGCATATATGAGCCTTATATCAAAAACTACCCTTTTATCTCCGATTGTTGCTTTCAACATCTCCAAAACCACCCTTCAGCAAACAGGTCGTCGGTTTTATATACTTTCATTTAATAAGTTCCACGTTGGATATATGAACAGTTGCTATCAAAGCGCAACTGAGATACGTATTATGTTATCGACAACTGATTCTCTATAATATGGTAGGGGGCCTACACGATTTGAATACTGATTTCACTCAGTCGCCTAGATCATGCCTTGCGTCTTTCCAGCATCAAACAAAACTGTTGACTGTTTCTCTTTGCATGATTCCGTCCTATTTTCATATTGTATCTGCTTTCTTTTAGTTCTCTCGTGGTTTATGTTATTCGTCTCGTTTGGGAACTGACCTTGCTAGTATTGACCTGGAACGTCCTTATTGGTTGACGGCCGGTGTACGAATGTCTGTTTCGACGCTATAGATTAATACTTGAGGAGAAGGCTCTCTGATGTTAATATTGATATCTACAGAAGGATTTCTCATTCGAGCAAGGTTACCTGTGTGAAATTACTCTATAATGCTGGATTAAGTGACATGCTGGATTAAGTGACAAGGCAGAGAATATGTCATGCATATGGCTGCAGTTACACACGAAAGGCTCTCAAAAATGCCACAGGAAAGTAGTAACGCGCTCTCAGTTAATTTTAGTGTAACTTGCCCAAGCATAAAATGAATAGCATTTTTCTCTTTCCCTTAGAATTGTAACATTTAAAATCAAGACGTTTAAGTTTGATCCGCTCAGCGTACCTTATAATGAAAAAGTACTAAAATTGGCACCTTGAACAAGTACGCGGTACCATAGAAAACAGAGCTTTCACAGACCATGGGTGCTTAAGGGAAATGCTGTCGATTGATTGGCTGGCGCGGCGAGAGAATAAGACTGCTCTGAGGATATTATGTACAATACGTCTACCTACACACATATATATATATATATATATACACAAAATCATGTGGATTTTTGTGGATTTTTCATATATGTATATACTATTATACAGTTTAATCTAAGCGTGAAGACCGACATTCTTATACCACTTGTAGATCATCATGGTTCACTCCAAGTCCGTAAGAACAACACCCATTTCCAAGACAACCTAACACAACAGTTCCCAAAGGAATATGTAAGGATTAACATGCAAATAGTAAATAAATCAAAGCTGTATAAATGTATGAGGGGAGCAGTTACCACATCTATGTAAAACTGTTGACTACATAAACATTCACAGAGGTACATGTACCTAGTAACACGTCAGTCAAATTATGATCTTCGGAATTTGTTTAAAGTGCCGGAGGAATTCGAACATAAATATGAAAGCTAATCAGAAAAAAATTGTCATTTTGGGACCAGAAGACTGTAAGAGAATTGTCAAAACCTTTAGAAGGTTGTCAGGGGTCATCTGTATTCGTGTGGATTTTCCACTCAAACACGTTTTATGCGCTGTGGAGAACTTGTATCTGCACACAAAGACGATAATATCAAAGGAGAACAAAATATAAGTATCAATCAAATACCATTGAAAAGAGCATGCATTTCCTCGCAGGTGCATGCCATAAAAATTCTAATTTGTACCTCAAGTTGATAAATTATAAATAAATTCAGCGCCAACATCTGCTGTGGGCGGCTCTATTTTGCCCAAGAACTAGTCCTGAAGTCATCTGTGTTAGGGGGAGAATTGCCTTCAGAAACCGAGAAATGCAGTTCGAACATTTCCCGTAGAACTCTTCTTATCAGAAGGTAACGAACAGTACAGTTCGTTTTCCGCTTGACGATCGGGGAAACAGAATGTTGGACGTAGGTTCCGAGTTTACACGAACAAGCCGGCAGTTTTAACGACTCTCATGGGCTGAGAGGCAACACACACCCAACATAAATTACAGGGTGTTCAAGATGAAGGACGCGATGAACTCGGCGATTTACTCCAGCTTTGCCATCACAGGTTTTACGTGTAGGGCGAGGAAAAATCGCAAAATTATGCAGCAGGCACCACCAGATAAAAAAAATGTGCTATTTTCAGCCTATAGTGTCATGGTTTTAATACAGATCACAAGTTATTACCGCATAGACTATAGTGTGTCAACGAAATTCCATCGATACATACATACATGCATTCAATCTAAGTACCTTACAGTTCTCTTGTAAATAGAAACGTGTGGAGTGGGTGCAGAATCTCTGGCACTGCATCTTAATCGTGTTTAGTTCTGATTATCTCAGAAACCGTAAAATTGCTTCGTGTTGAATAAAATCGCCACGTTGGATGATGTATCCTCCACGATATACACGATGTGGATATACTGATTAAGTTCATGCGCCTACAGAAGATTCAATATGTCTTTGCGGCATCGTTGTAAGTTGTTGCATGGCCTTTCTCACATGAATTCGTCCTAATTTCTTACTTTATATCTTGGTTCATTGGTGCTTTGTGTTGAACGTTGTTTTGAAAATTGGTCTTGCAATTATTAATGTCGAATGTACGATATGCATGGTTGAAGATTCGGTGTTTCGGTGCCAAGATTAAGATGCACTGTTGATCCTCGAGATGAGGATACCGTACTTAGTTTTGTTGGTAAATAGTGTTTAATCAGCCTATTTGATTTAACTAGTCTATAGCTGATAACAACTATAACAATCTTTACAGGTGCAAAAGTCGCAAAAACTTCGTGCCAGCAACATCGAAATTAGACAAAGCATGTGTTCTGTATAATCAATAGGCTCTTTATACCCATAGCTAGTTTATTGAAACTTTCAGAACTAACCTATAAACCGCAGGTAACACGTTCGTTTTATTGTACATTGCGCACTTTCGCACATGGAACTCCAGCTCATTCATTTCACAAAACACACATACCACGCGCACGCATAGCGCTGGACCGCGTAACTAACAAATACTGAATTACAGTTACGCGTACATATAACGTAGCGTGATTTATGATTTGTGAATTCATCCCCTGACCGGGCTTTAAAATGACATTATCGTAAACAAAACCACCAGTATAAAGACTCGCTTGAGTTCATTACTGCTTATCTCTTAAATTACAAACACACAAATAACATGGCATTTAACCACCCAGAATACTTGATACGCTTAGAAAATGCAGAATATAGCCTATATATGTCAGCTTTTACATTATATGTTTAACATACTTGTGTTTTCTCCAACTGATACAAATTGCATTTTCGATCCATGAAGTAGGCCTAAATACCACCAGATATCACCACAGGACAGTAAATAGATGCACCGCCTAATATAGGATAGGATATGTCAACTTTTTGTGAAGTTGGTGGGGCCCGGATACATGTATGCTTGCCCAACCCCCACCCCTCAACCCCTCTTCCATACCCTTTTCTTTTGGCTACGGAGAATTTGATCAGGATGGAAATGCAGAGTATATATATTTTGTAGCGCCTCGTTCTAAAATTTCAATTCTTCCACATTTACTGTACTAAAATGAACAACAAAGACTGGATAAACATCATAATTTCTTAATCAAACAGATTAAGTGCCTACATTGGTGATTCTTGATTATCCATAACTGCGTCTGACTAAATTCACATCTTTGGCCACTACGAAATTATTAGCCAGATTCTCTTTGGTTTTGGTTTTCGCGAATAAGGAGAAGTAAGAAAATATTCAAAATTATATTGAGAATTTTGAAAATCTGTTGATCTGTTGATCAGATATAGATCTTTTACGAAACATTTTACATAGTGAAAAAATTTTGCCAAAGACGCTCACCTGTGGCTGTCACACAAAAATTTAGCTAAACTAGCTCCGCGCAGTGACATCTAATGTTTTAAATTTTCTAAGCCCTCACGTCTTGGGGCACCAATTCACTTTGTATGGCTGACAACTCGCCTATACGGCAACCAATGGGGTCGCGGAGCGCCCGGGGCCTACGTGGCTCTTGGATCCTCGCCTAATTTGCTCGCATAGACTATTAAACTGCCTCCCCCATCGCCACCCCGCTGCCCCACTTTTAATCTTTTTGACCCTGTGCATTTTGCGGCTTTGTACTCCTTGAACTCCATGTATAGGTGTCTCAACTTTGAACGTCTGCTCACTAATACGTCTATGGTAATGTATGGTAGCGCACCCCCGCCCCAAGCGACCACTGGACCCTCGCCATATAGGTACTTTTAAAACTCTTCCTTTTCAGCATGTCAGCATTTCATTTTTACGGCTCTTTCCGACAATCTGGAAGCTCGAAACTTCGGGGGAATAGCGGCCCCTGGACCCTCACCAAATGTGCTGTGCTAGTTGGTCTACCCCGCACCCCCCCCCCCCCACCCCCCACATCCCACTCCCACACTTTTAATTTCCTACGTCACTGGTGGGCCTATATATTATCATAATATATCGGTCTTTTATAGGCTCTGCGTAAGGACAGCTCTCCAGCCTTTGGTCTGCGGACCTGTCCGCAATTTATGGACAGATCCACTCGATCATCACCTTCTAGTCTCGTCTGCAGACCAGAGGCAGAAGAGCAGAACCTATAAAAGCGCAAACATCAAGGGTAATTAGCCGTTACGATCACACAAGTTTCTCGAATTTTCTCTTCTTACGGCTAAATATACTCACAACGGAAATACGGAGCAATGTTTAAACAGCCATTCTGTGTTAATTAAGTTGGTCACAATAGAGAACTATAAGCATATCCCGGGTCAATAATCGCAAGGCCAATTTCCTAAACAACGTTCAACACCAACCACCAAATAGCTAACAAAGTATATACACAACGTAAGAAATTAGGACAGAATCATGCAAAGGGAATGGGAGACTCGAGGACGCACTACACAGAAGGTCCAAACGACAGCAGAACGCTTCGTTTTCTTCTGTGACGTTGCGGTACGTGTGTACTTCATATATTTTTATGAACACACATACACCAATAACTGTTAAATAATAAAGGAGAGAACAAACTGGTTCACAGCTTTGGGCCATCTTGATACAGACAGGAAGGTGTTTTACGTGTTACCCATTGCGCAGTCAACATATTTCATTCACGACGAAAAGACGCAAGCAATGTCATAGGCGAATGAATGAAGTCGGTATCCTAAGCGTGCCTATTTTATTAAAATATTTGATTGCAACCGTTCACGTATCTAACCTTGCCATTTTATTCAACACAGTGAATGAATATACAACCCCTAGCCACGGGTTAAACAGAATTAGAACCTGTGGGTTGCCTATATTCACAAGCAGATACGCCATGCTGTGTTTCTATCATCTGAAATAAACTGTATAGTTTGTTAACACTTAATCCTGAGGTACATTGTGCGAATATGGTGAACTTTTTGATTTCGCTCACACGCTGTTCCGCTTTACCGGGTATTAGTCTACATTTTAATACATGTACATTGCGATTGAATTCACTACATGCTGCAGGGGATGTGGAAAAATGTAGGTTGCCACCTTTTAAGCATATACATGATCAGTTAAAATAAAACCCTAAATGAGGTAAATCGACATGAGGCTGGATTTCACCGGTTATGTATGACTATTTATCTCGTTACAATATCGTCACTGCTGCTCTTGTTTTCCTCTGTACCTGTTTTATATATACATTTATCCTATATCAGTATCTTTGATAAGAAGTTAGGGAGTCTCAGCCATCCATGTTTAGCAAGTACTCCTGGTTTTCCACGCATTATAATTCTATGTATAGTGTTGAATATACACTGTTCCGTTATTTTTCGAAATCAGAGTTTTCATACAGGTAAAAGCAGAGAAATGTCCAGACAAAACTAATGCCGCGTGAAAGTTTTGTATATATATCAGATTAAAAAGGTCTCGAGTCTTGTTTGTAGAATTCAATAGCCACTGAAATGCTTTATATAGTGTACAGTCGTACATGTAGACACGTAAAGATTTGTGTATCATATCTGAACACTTGAGTTGAAAGAAACAAGAACATTTACAATGGGCATTTGCTCTTACAGCCTTAAACCAAAGATCCCAAGACTATTGAACGAATCGGCGTGTAAGGCGAGCAACGTATCAAAAGCGTGGCTAGCTATATGCCTCTCCATGCAGTTTTGTGAAGGGTCTTTATGAACCAACAAATCATTAAGTTTGTTATCAACGACACTCTGTGCTTGTCGTTTTTTCACAAACTTTCGGAAGTAACTCCTTCTATCATCAGGCCGGGTCATATCATACCAAAGACTTTAAAAATGGTACTTTAAAAATGGAGCAAGAAATAGCACTGGTCAGTATAATGTGACTGGATTCTTTTATTCTGAGTTTGAAGAGAGTGCAACTTTGAGCAAGAATTTCATGTGTAAAATTGCTTGAAAGGACAAATCGTCCAGAAAGCCATCATGGAAGCCCGAGTTTTCAAATATTTCCGTGCGAAGGAAGTGAAACTACAATACAACAGACTATAGCATAGAGACCCTGTAAATCCAGAGAAGTGGCGAGAGTGTGCTAGTTAGCAAAAATCGAGTCATATTAATTACGTTACATTAGAGTGAGTGAGTGAGTGAGTGCTTGGGGTTTAACGTCGTACTTAACAATTTTTCAATCATATGACGACAAAGGCATCATTAGAGTGCGTGTAATGTGCGTCCTTGTTACAGGAGGGATTTCCACCACCGAGTTAAAATGGACTATATTCAGATAGATCGAGAAAGAACCACTCTGCATATACATGTAATTTGTACCCTATGTATAAATTCAAGCACTCCTATAGATTCCATCTAGAGAAAAAAACCAGTGAATGCTGCTTACATATGCAATATTCTACAAAAAATCCATGACTATACACAACCATCTATATTCATGTAAGTGTACATTACATCACGTCCATCAACATGACCGAGTATCTGCCAATCAGTCCTTGATGAACGAAATTGATAGAGAGACAAACCTTGATCCTGTACTCTTGCAGATCATAGTCATTAAGCTTCCAGTGTCTCCCGAGCTGTCAGCTGTCTAAGATGGAAACGTTTTTCGGAAATCTCGAGCAGTCATTCCCACTAGCTTGCATAAAGGCACCTTCCACCTGATTCATCGTTCTCATTGGAATCGAATCCAAAAGACGAAAGGACAAAATGTAATGACATCTCCAACTGGAAACTTGCACGTTCCAGAAAATGCCGACCCTTTCACATGCAGTCAGATCGAAATAATGAATACCTGGTTACAGTCGACAATTGTAACAGTAACATGTTTATAAATTAACCCGGTTGTCTCCAAATATGGAAGTAAGTCATGAACTGACACTTTGTTAATTCGACATGGAATACATCACTGATGCGGACAACAACCCTCCATTTGACGTCACAGACTTCTCCGTCCTCGCTTCAAGCTATGAATCCTTAGATATTATCGGTTCTCCTGGCCACACTCAAGTCAAACGGAAAAGTTGAAAATCAGAGATTGATCAGAAAATCCAACTCTATCGAATCCTTGCCTGTTGTTTTTCTCCCCCTTCGCACGAGACTTGTGGCAGAATATTTACTAACGAAAATCCAATCTGAAATTTTCAGGTTTGGCAGTTTGAAATATTTTAAACTTTCGTAAATACGATCGTAATCAAATTTTGTTTATATGGCCACGAAGTCTCCATTGTTCATGGATATGTATCAGTTTCTTAATCCCTTCCGTCGCTAATTCTGCTTTTCTTTACAGGGTTGTTGAAAATTATAGGTTTCAAATGATCGCATTTTCCAAATCTAACAAGGTGAGCATACGCAGTATATGTAGTACATATAACTACATACATGCATTTCACGAAGCTCTTTTCTGTAAAAAAACTACAGCGCAGACTAAAACCTGAGCAGTGACAATAGTGTAGTAGGGTAAAAATTTGAATCAGTTAGGGTGCGAATTCTATATGTCTTTTAGAATTAAATAACAGCAACTTAGGCGCGCTCCGTAACCGTATATTTTTGTCCCCATGTATGTAATGATATCTATCCTATATCCCAACTCTCCAATTCATTTTCTTTGCAGACCACACCAGCACAATTATAAGTAATGCTCTCACTGCCATGTCAAATCAACTTGGTTCTGTTGCAGTTGACTGTATTTAAGAGTTACACCCCACCCCATCTATTAGCTCCCCACCAATAAATCAAGGACCAACTGTAAACTGCCCACCCAACTGAATTCGAAGATATTTATTTGTATCTAGGGCAATTAGACGCAAAAAAGCATTCTGTTATATACCAATAAAACATTATTAATTCTGTATTTTGCTCTGATATTTCGGAAACATTATATATATGGAGAAATACATTTCATATTCATCTTATACACATTTAGAATTAGTACAACCGTGTAATTCGAACTGTATCAGCCATTCAGAAAGAACCGCACACTAGCGTCCTGCTTTATAAGAGCTCAACTTCTATCCATTTTAGCCCACAATATTTTTTTTATCCCAGACTAATTCCTTTTAACCTTGAAATCTATCACTATCTGGTGAAATAATCTTCAGCCTACCAATATCATGGCAGCAGTGCAAGGCAATTTTATTTAATGGGTGTTTAGACCTACTCAAGAATATCTCACGGAGAGCACGACCATCCCCAGGTTGCAGGCTCTTTCCCACGTGTAACAGGAGAGGAAGGCAGGTTTCTGACAGACCTTCCCACTCACAGCGAACACACTGGTGAAAGCCTCCTGGGTTATTGGGCCGCCTTGGAATGATAACCACCTCGGCCGCGGAGGCCCCCGATTAGACTTAATATAATATTCATTTATTTATTTATTTGATTGGTGTTTTACGCCGTACTCAGAGCCAGGTGGAAACCCACGAACATCCGCAGATTGTTGCCAGACCTTCCCACGTAAGACAGGAGGGGAAGCCAGCATGAATTAATATAACAGACGTACGGAACGAATCTATATTCTAAAAGGACAATCTCATAAACAAATATGTTCTTTGTGTCAAAGACAACTTTCCATGCCGTACACAGCCATCTCTCATGACCTTTATTCCCGCCATTAATGTCCCTGACATACATGGACATGATAACCCCTAGCGGTGTTCAGAATAGCTGAACAGGTGTGCTGGTCTAAGGGAGGTAATACCTTACCGAGCGTAGAAATGTAGTCCCTGTGCACGGTTGAAAATTGCCCAGTTTGACCTTACATGTCAAAGACTTGAAATTTCCTCCATTAACTTTCTGTTTTAAGTTACACATTTTGCCTAAGTTCTATTGAACTTTTTTTTAATCGAACTATTTGTTTGGTAGGATCATGTAAATACTATGAAAATGTAATCCTCAGCATCAACAGAACTATTTTAAGACTTACTTGATTCCAAAAAATATAGGCATATTTTCTGTCGACGACGATGATAACAATTAGCACCAAAGCGAAGAAAACTACAGATTGTATAGACTGGAATTAAAGAGTTACCGGTACACCAGAGATTTTGGATACAAATTCAATCAGTGCAAACCCAATCGAAGGTTTGCTATTAGTTCTGAATAGTCCAAATAATTACTTTTCACAAAACATCTGCTTCATCTGTGAACGTGTTACCCTTCAAAAACGGTAATAAACTACCGGTACCTAAAATTTTCAAAAGAAGGTAGCAAAATTTTCTCAACCTTCAGAATAGTACAGGTACCTATCTGATATTTTCTAAAATAATTTGAGTTATTCTTGGTAGATTGCAGAAAATTAGATTTCATAAGTGAAGATGGATTTGTGCGAAATGTGTCCGGTATAGCCTCTTTAATTAGACAGGAAATGTTTAATATAGAAAGAAAATAAGGAAAATGTCACTCGGTAGAGGTCTACATGCATGTAGGTTGCCACAGGAATGTAAAATTTCGGTACATAATAAAGCTGCTCATATGTGAATTACTATATTTAATTACTTTTGTATGCTATCTGCCGAGCGACTTTCTTTTAGACGAAAGGCCTATAAAGCTCATCCAGTCGGGTAAAACTAGTACAGGGCGACTACTTGTACAGGTATACCAGAAATTCGTCACTGGTCTAAGGGAGGTAATTCATCTCCGCAAATAACGAAAAATTGATATTTGCTGAAAGGCGTTCCGATTGATTAGGTAGCGGTAAATATACGCATGACTAAGTAAGAAAAAACAAAGCATAAATATTTTTTAAGCTATACCATACTGATCTCTTGCAGATATCTTAATAAGATGAAATTATATAAGGAGTTATGCTAGTATTAATTGTATACAGCTTATTGTCAGCTATCACCTATGCGGTGATAATCAGATTTTGTGAAGAGGAAACCGGATAGCCCGCGGTGTTAGGAAGCACATTACCAGCTTGTTGATAATCAGGCACCTGTAATAAACTTTTACTATTTTTTCACAGGGATGTGTTCAAAACTCTTAAATACAACCACTCTTTATGACTTTGAGAGCAGACATATCATAATTTTACAGCTTACAGATCGGCAAATATGTGTGAGCACAGTTGTACAAAATAATTTTGTTACAGAACAAAGATCACGTGTGTTTTATTCTTCTCCACTTTCTGATAAAATTGGCCTTGTTTTCAACAACAGCTATGTCACAGATCGGCTATCGTATCTAAAGAATCCCCAATTCCAGACAATAGCTGTGTCTCAGATCTGTATTCGTTTGCAAAGATTCCCAATTTCCAGACATCAGTTGTGTCGCAGATCGGGTTATCGCTTGCAACGATTCCCCATTTCCAGACAATATACAGAGGTGTCGCAGATTGGCATTCTTTTATGCGAAGATTCCCAATTTCCAGACATCAGTTGTGTAGCAGATCGGGTTATCGCTTGCAACGATTCCCCATTTCCAGACAATATACGGAGGTGTCGCAGATTGGCATTCTTTTATGCAAAGATTCACCATTTCCAGACAATAATTCTGTCGCAGATCGGGTGATCGCTTGCAACGATTCCCCATTTTTAGATAACAAAGTGGTGTCGCAGATCGTCATTCAAGCTTATATGCAAAGATTCCCCACTTTTAAACAACAGTTGTGTCGCAGATCAGTTTGCATTTGCAAAGATTCCCAATTCCCGGACAACAGCAGTGTCGCACATCTGCTACCGCATGCAGTTACTCCTCGTTTGCAGATAATAGTGTATGCTGTCGCGGTTCCAATTTATTCAAAGTATGGATTCCCAATTCTCAGACAAGCATATAATTATATCATGCACTTTTTCGCTATAAGACATCGGTAAACCTCCGAATCGACTGACGTTTTATCAATTCCCTGATATCAGACAAAAATATACCATCAACATCGCATATTTACAATCATTCAGGGTTTATGCAGCAGCAGCATTGAACTCAACGTTATTAAGGTCACCATGGTCTCAGTGAAAGCGACACACATGGATTTGTTTGTCCTTCGGCATGGACAAAGTTCAGTAGTCCGTGAACTAGGGCCTACGTGTAGACGGCCTGTCCGGTATTCAGTTCGAAGACATTCATAGTTGTGTATTTACATGGTTTTATGGAAATATCATAGTCAACAGTCCCAAATAGGTTGTTTTCAAAAATTATTTCTACATTAACCGTAAGGCATGTACGGTATACACATTTAACTGTTAAATGTGTATACCGTTAAAACAACTGTTTTAACTATAGATTAGAGTCGTAGTTTAAGCAATTGGATTTCAGTTTAAAATCAGATGTTCTTGTTCCCATTCGACATCAGTAAGAAATTAGAACATCGGTAGGCCCTTTATATTCCGAATTGTATGCTCTCGAGCGTTGATATGGTAATACATGTCTCATTGTAATACATGTCTCATAGTAAGCCTATAACACTTAAAGTAAACGTTTCAGCGATATTTAAAATCTAGATTTTTGAAAAAACTGTCTTTGAGGAATCGGTCCGAGTACCTTTTATTTGTTGACATACATGTATAACCCGGCTAAGCATAGTTGAGACTACAGAAATTGTCTCCTTTTAGACCAACCGCGGTGATCTGAGGGTTTTGGGCGTAATTATCGTTTTGTAATACAAAGCCATTCTGGTTATATAAACAAATGAAAAGATTAACAGACAAGCATTATCCTATTAGTTATTATGTTACTTCAGCCTGTTAAAATCGGTTAAACCGAACTCAACTCACAGACAAGTTTAGGTTAATATCAACATGAAAGGCATAAAAAATCGTGAAATTGTTTTTTCTCCATAAGAGCTTATAAAATATAATATATTATTTTATGAACGGCGCCCCAGTAAATGAGCAGCGATCACAGCGACTGTATATAGGTCTTTATTATTATTATTATTATTATTATTGTCATTATTATTATCATCATTATTATTATTATTATTATTATTATTATTATTATTATTATTATTATTAGATGGCCCAGCACTCTGCACTGGGAAACCTATTGAAGTCGTTCGGATTTTTATTATTTTTCTTCCGTTTTTTGAAAGCTTTTTGAAAGCTTTAAGAACTGTAAAAGGAAAAGTTTTTATTGGATGTTGTTGAAATTTGGTGATTTTAGGGACAATGTTACAAGGCAAACTTTGGCTGTTTTTGACACATTGTGCTACATGTTGTACAATTTATTGTTGATGAAGGCAGTGCGATTGTTAACTTTCTGTTGGACAACTTGCACAGCATCTACTGATAACATTAAAAATTGCATAATGTGGATATACCGGCAGGTGTTGAATAACCCCAAGTCTAGTTATAATCATTCTTGATTAACAGCACAGCCTCGTTCGAGACGGGTAGAATAAATACTCCTAAGGTCGCCACAAAGACTGGTTTGAAACACCAATGAGAATGAACTGTAACCAATCTGAAATTTCCATATAGAACAATTTTATGTGCCAAGATGTTCTGTGGATAGATAAGGCTTCTAGAGAATCCTTTTCCGCAAAGTGTACATATATATGCTGGTATATATCTTGTGATGATAGTTATAATTAATTTAATCTGCGATAGCTAGATACATGTATGTCAATGGGACACCATAGTTTATGTCTCCCTTTAAGTTTTGAAACGTCTGTTTTCAGTAGACCTGTTTACTCTATAAACCTTAAAAACTCAGATTTCAGTTTTACCTTGATGAAGCTAATTATTTATATATTTTTTTTTGTATCTGAGCGTTTAGAAATTGCGAGACTTGGTCTGGTGAAGATGAAGATCAGTGTCATGGAAAGTTGCAGTTATGTGTTAAAGACAGCGAAATGCCTCAGATTTTAAATTAAAGATGTGTATGGTTTATTTGATTAAAAAAAATCCTGCGTGCCACCCCTTCAAAGTTTTTTTTGACTATTTAAGCAAACGTGTTTTCTATAGCACTTAACGTTGAAAGAACGAACGGAGATAGGTGCTTTACAGAAAATACCCATAATTCTTTGGCAAAACAGCGTTTCACAGGTGTGTTATTTCATTGGAGATGTGATTACCCAACTAGCCCAACTATACGGTGAAGAAAATAAGAATCTCTGTCCAGAGCAAAAGGACCTCCAAAACCATCTGAAATTTAAGACTCCACAAATGAGAACACATATGAAATATAGATTTCTCTGGGTTGGAAAACACACGACAAGCAACACTAAACAGTTTGCATGTAGGTCAGGACAAGGGAAATCTTATTCTTCCCTAGCAGGATCTGGTTCTCCTTGACACACAGAAAAGTCAGCTGAACCCAGGCTACGACGACAAGCGTGACAAATATCGAAACGATGAACGAGTAGTAAATTATTTCATTGTTAAATCTTTTAAACAGAAAAGCTTGAAAACCTTCACCACATTTCCATTCCATAAATAAAAAAGCCTTTGGTCAAGAAATCATGACGAAGGTTTCCAACTTAATGAATCCTTTCACAGCTTTCGCAACTTCATGTATCAAAAACAAAATGGTTGGATGCCAGTTTTTCAAACGCCTTTCTATAAACCTTTTTTCCTTACTTTCCAAAATAAAATGTTATCAAATTCGACATGGCCTTTCCCCTCACAATAAATGTGCTTTGTCTGATTGAAGGAATATATATATAATACCATAACCGTTGCTAACCCGCTCTCAAAGTTTCCACCATGGATACTTGCAGCGTGTTCACAGACACGCTCACGCAGACGCAGCCAATCCATGTAACAGGACTTGGTTTGGATAGGCTACTCCAAATCAAGATTCTTTTGCTTCCAAGTGGGAATGTATTCTGCCAGCTTTGCGACTTGAGTGTTACTGAACATGGCGTTATGGAAAACTGCCAAGATTAAGCTTCAACCGATATTAGAAGGATTGATCTGTTGACGCCTCTTCATGTCCATACACCCTCATCGCTTTGGAGAGAGAGTAAAAACCTCTAGGGGAACGAAGGATAAGAATCGGGTAAATGCATAGTAGAACGCTAGAGATCCTAGTTTAATGTTCTGTCCAAATTTACATATAAAAATGTTGCTCAAAAATAAAATTTAGAATGCAAATAATTTTAGAACAAAGGTTACTAAACCTGATATGTATAGCCTTTGTACAGAACCATTGATATTTACCCATGGTCGATCTGCCTGACGATAGGCCGCTATGAAGAAGATAAAGATACATGATGCATTGTATGTCCTCTTATAGATGTGGTGTTTCAGCTTTAGCCAACGAAGGCGTATATATCTGTTTCAACACTTAGTTGGGTTTATCATTATACTACTTGTGTATGATCTCTGTGCGAATGAGAAGGATATTTATACACCTGGGATACTAGTAAATGGTTTAAATGAGTTTCTAGTAGATATTATTGACGAGGAACACCAGGAGATTTATAAACACTGAAACACCGCGGAAAACGATAACCTGTATATGTTATATGTATATATAGTGTATCTATAGACCGTTTTGTAAGTGTTGACATGAATGCACCGGCGTATATCATATTAATGAGGAAGTTCTGTCAATTAAATCTCGTTGAGAGCTGGCAGTGTAGAGATTAGAAAAATTCTGAGTGAGACGATTTCTTCTGGCGCCAAGATCTTGTCTTACTCTAAAATGTCTTTATAGTCCCTGTCAAAGAGCTCTTGTTAAGAGGGTTGAGAAGGTTCGCTAAACGTACAGACTGTCTAGTTTAGTAGGGACCTGATGCTGTTTAGGAATAACATTACATTGTTACATTATTTTATTGATGCTGTTTCTGTTAGTGTTGTATAAGACTTCTTTTCCTATGATATGTACAAAAAAAGTATACAGCCTCTCAAATTTTCTAGCTTAATGAAAATAGTACTGATTTTATTTTAACATCGTAAATTACATATTTTTGGACCGATTATGGTCAGTTTGTTGTTTTGGTAAGTTCGTCATGGAAAACAACTTAAAAAAACCTTATACGTGTACATATCAACCTTTGTTGCCTTTATTACATATGTGACAAATTTGAGGGTTTTAGTTTTTGTTACAATTATATAATTTGAAAACAAATTTATTAAGCTAGGACACTCTCTAACACAGTTATAAATTGCTTAAGGTTTCACAGTATTCATACATATTTTTTATGTCACTCTGTTTTAGCGATATGTATAGAATTGCTGTAAACATCACCGTATATTTTTTACTCAATTCTGCATAAACCATGGTAATACGTGATGCAAGTCGCTACTGTGTAATCATTTACATCATTCATCAGTTATCATACTGTCGTGGCTGCTCTGGTTTTGTCATTTTCCATGCTGTAGTTCTTTTATGATAATAAGATTTAACGAGGTGCTATATATGGTCAGTGTAAACATCATGCCACAATTTGTACCATAATTAAAGTTTTGACAAGAACAGTTACTTCCATGTATTTATTTTGTTTTTGACACAATCAGTGTTTAAAGATTGAGCTTTAAATCATATGTGGCACGTAAGAAGTTACAGATATTTAGGGCATAGGATTTAGATCAGGCGTTAGTTTGATGACTTATTTGATTGTTGTCCAAGGCCACGTTGAAGAACATAAAAGGTAACGTAGTGAGGACGCAGAGAGTAGACTTTTTAAAGTCTTTAATTTCCCCACCTACACTAACTGCTATCGCACTCAAATATAAGCCAGAACTCAAATATAAGCCAGAAAAAGAAAGAGAGTAAAGTTGTCTATGGTGTTAAAGGACGTGTAGGGATCGGTTTCATGAAACGTATTTTGTGTTAAGTAGCACTGAATATTTCTACAACATACGCTGCCATGAGAGTTAGGGCTCACTGAGCTAAGTGCACATCGTGATACCGGTCCCACGGTATTACCTGTACAGGTGGAAAAGCAATCCCTGCAGGGCAACGCATAGTTCAACATCACAGAACCTGCTGATATGGATACGACTCAGCATTGTTCCAGCGCCTTTGTTATACAAGAAATTTGTTTTGGGACAAGTCTTGTGGTAGAATGGACAACAAAAAGATAGTTCTACCGATGTGTAAAGAAACAATTTGAGAATAAAAAGACTGGCCATGCCTAATGGTTCTAGAGACGTGTAAAGAAGCAATTTGAGAATAAAAAGACTGGTCATGCCTAATGGTTCTAGAGACGTGTAAAGAACCAATTTGAGAATAAAAAGACTGGTCATGCCTAATAGTTCTAGAGACGTGTAAAGAAGCAATTTGAGAACAAAAAGATTGGCCATGCCTAAGGCCTGGAAAGTTAATATTCCAAATACATGTTACAGAAATGAATTCAACATAAACAGTTTATATACACGAATGTGTATTGTTACCACACGTAAGAAGTGACGAAAAGTGTTAGGTACTGATATATCTGCAATTTAATCCCATAATGTCTGTTTCTAAATTCCAAAGCCTAAGCTCTAAATTATACCATGCAAAGTAAAAACAAGTGAATTGTACATATACCTGAAAAATATAGATGGATAGATGCCAGACTGTTGTGTACTGATCTATCGGCGTTATGATAACATGTATCATCATTCCTTAGCTGAACATCAGGCAGTTGTTTTCCTTAAAAATCTAGAGAACTGCTACAGGGTGTAGTTCGTACACGTTCGTTATTTTTTGATGAATTTTGTGCCTCGAGCTTCTCATTTGGATAACTTGTTTTGTGAATTAAAAAAAATGGCTTTATAAGGATGGCTGTTATTCTAAGAACTCAGTACCGATATTTCTGTGCAAAACTTAGAGGAATGCGCTATACACCGTTCTGCTTTCCACAAAACCTGAATAGACTGAAGAGCCCTGATGGTTATGTCGTCCATATGTCTTCTAAAAAAAAAAAAGAAACAATCCCGACACTATATATGAGCTACAAGAAAATCCGAATAAGAAACTGTGTTCTTGAGGTTAAAAAGGTCAATATTGGAATGGTCAAATTATGGGTTGTTACCAAGGGATAATTCTCACATCGGAATTAGGCGATTTTGTAGACCTAAGCGAGAAGTCAAAAAAAGGGAACTTATTTCCGGGTCGGTCCCAGGTTTATGTATGTTAGTTAATCACCAATACAGTGTCCCGTGAAAGAAAAATACCACGTTTTGTGGTCCTGCAGACTCGGATATTCGTATTCATGGGAGAAACGCGTCTTCCAAGAGAATGGCTCAATCTATAGCCGTTGGAACTCCTTTACGCTGTGAAAGATGCGATTTCCGGCCCTGACATTTTACTTGGCCGTCCTGTTTTCCCAAATAAGTACTTCCCGTTAAGACCCACATCATATATGTTCGTTGTGCCGTTCACTAATGGCGTCATTCACGCCGTTGAAACACCGTTTCGATCGCCAACGCTGAGCGAAAATCAAAAGCGCACTTTGTACATGCGTAAGCATTTCTTGTTTAGAGCTCTATAGGTTACAGTTGACAGCTAATGGCTGCTGTTACAATGGTGTAGGTCCAGTTTCACAAAATGTGACATAGGCCTACAATTTAAGGCGTTACTTTTGAACACAAGAAGGTAAAAATCTTACCATTTTATAAATGTTATTTACAGACAAACGTGTCAACATTTCAACTGCCAGTGCCATATACTTATCTTTCTAGCAGTTTGAATTTTGCTCTAAATCAGAAATGAATGTGGAATTCGTTCCATCTCCATAACACTTTGTGGGCAGACAAATTAGATCAGACTGAGAACTAATATCTGTTCAAAGATGTTCTGTCAAATATAGGCAGACTCTAAATAAATGTTTTCATCTGGATGTTCACATCAATGTTTGACTGCATTAAAGCAATCCACAATATGATCATCACAGATCATCACATTACATGTTTCCATAAATCGATGGATTTATTTATTTACATGTATATTTGATTGGTGTTTAACGCCGTACTCAAGATTTATTAACTTACAGTATGGAGGTCAGTTTATATTTTACCGTCTGGACAGATACGGTCAAATAAATTATAGTTTATTCAGTTGAGTTCACCATTGAAGCAAAGAATGCCATTGAGGTTGGCACATACATCATAGGCTATGGCAGTGAATGAGAGCAAGAAGAACTTGGGTTAATTAAAATGAAATAAGAATCTGGTCGTTAGGAATTACTAATATTTTATAATGCATTATGGACAGAAAGGAAGATCGTATTTGGTTTAGTAGAAAAATCGCTATCTCGGTCTTTTTCACAAAAGAGGTCGATGCAGTGAAGGACAGTAGCGAGATAGCAATTTCGGTGACTCGCTGCAGGGCCTCGTTTTGGGTTGTGCACTGCAGAACTGAAGTTACATGGTAGACCACATAATTACAATACAATAACGTGTCTAAGATTTGAAGTTGGCTGAACATCTCCCGTCGTCTAGACAACAGGGGGAAGTAACCCAGTGAAAAGCCAGTCTTCGGTCATGTTTCTAAACTTAGCGACTTGAGTGAGTTGATCAACGGAAGAAAACCCCAGATAAAACCGAGCGTTCCATTGTTCACTCAGTGTCAGATACATGTTAGTAGGCATTTAGAAGTCTCAACTTTATGAAGATGAAGATGGCGCCTAAAATAACAGCACAATTTTTTCGCTGTCGACAATACGTCCTTTTAAACGTCTGTGTGTTTTGTTTCTTCAGTACAAAAGACCTCGCCCCAAACTCCCTGGCCACCAAGAAAACTAATATGCTGTTGAAAAGACATAAAGGAGTTTTTGATCTCACATGTTTTATATACTTTGCATAATGAAAGGTAGAAGTTTTAAGAAAGCTTTATTTTATTCACGTCAGAAGTGGTCCCTTTCCATTGCGTACATATTTTAGGAAACGTCAACAAATTTCGTGAACCTTGCAGCAGGATATAAGGTAATGTCAGGTTAAATAAAAGGTGTGTTGAAAAAGTAGGGGGTTATTTCACTTACACATCAGTGACATGGTAACATTAATTTCCGTTGAAACTAATCCAGCTATTGCCGTTGGTGTTAAATATATGGATGTCAAAACTCATTCATTTAAAACTTTGTAGCACTGAATGATTTTTCATGTCCGGCAGTCAAACATGATGCCAAAATTCGGTATTTAAGCACATGGTATGAGAGGATTATTTTCACTCCCTAAGACAAGCATCACAGGAAAGGATTTTGGGCGGAAGAAATCTATGCGGATATTATCAAGGATCAAAGTGTGGAACTAATAGGATTTGTAAGGTAAACCCAAATGTTTTTTTTTTTTTGCCGGCGTATTTTAAACCATCAAGGCTATACTTAGAGTTAATTGATTTTAAACTAGATAAAGTATTACTGATTTCGAAAGTGAAAGATTCATCTCACAACGTGTTAAGGCATGTTAAGTCACAAATTCTGAACACACACCTTCATGCTACAAGTCTTGTATACTTATAAACTAGCATGGTACACGATTAGAATATTGATTTCATTCTTCGCTAGCATCTTTCCATCATTGAAACTGTTAACCGCTTCCCCTTACATGAATATGTCCCTATTTTGTATTTAGTTCCTTTGTGGTTGGTGCCAAACATGCGATTATTGATGCGGAATGTCCATATTGGTTGATGGCTGGAAGACGCAGGTCTGGTTTGACGCTGAGAATCACTCCAAGTTTCTTAAAATCTACAGAGATTCTAACACTTCTGTTGGCAAATGTGGACAGAGTCCCCATATTCATTACATCAACATGTTGCATTTATAAATAGTCGCAAATAAAGCGCTACAAAATACTTATATTTTTGATCTACATTGAAATTATCCACGCACAACAAAGACTGAAGTTTGAATTGGATGACATGCGTAGAATATCGATTGTCTTTCCATGCATCACTGAAAACTGATGACTGACGTTTCTCTCTTATACGTTATTGACTTTATTCGTTAATTTGTCACTTAGATCTTATATTTCTTACATCGTTGTTTCGAAACTGACGTTTATACTTGTTTTGGGAATGGATCTTTTGATTTTCGACTGGTATATGAATGTCTTATGTGATGTCTTAATTCAATAATAATACAGCATGAAGAGTAAAACCAGAGCAGCAATGAGCACATGATGTCAAGTAACAATAACTATCATCAGCGGTCCTTCCTCCTGATTCCAGCCAACACTTACAGCAAAAACTACTCTTGTTTTTCAGATCCAGCAAATAGTTAGTTTGTTTATTCCCACACCTGAAGACTCCTTTTTTCTTTTTCAGATTTCTATGGCACCCTAAATTTCTACCTTAGGATAAGCAATATGTGTTTTACAGTCATTGCTTGTGTAAAGGTATCAGTTGGTTATGGGAAGGCTCAGTCTTTTTATTGTCAGACAAACAACACGCCTAAATAATCTCTGTCAAGGCTAGGCTATTCGCCCCTAAAAGAGACTATATAACGACTCTCTTACACTTAAGTGTTGACCGACCTATCCTCTGACATAGTAAATTAAGGAAAGGACTTGTGACTACTACAGGGATTTTGCTCGATGTATAAGTAACGCCCGTGGTATTAATATTTCCACAATGTGATTTAAATAAACGCAGTGGCTTTGTTGTCCAGTGTCCCTTTACGCTGCACACCTTTAGCTGTATCCCCAGGGAAACATGCTCATTTACAGTACAAAGCTAAGTTCCTTCCCTCCCAGCACATCACCATTGATGTTTAACATCAATCTGAAGTATGTCAGTCGTCAAATATGATACCAACTTTGTTAAATCTGGTAGGAATAATTAATTGTCTCTGCAATAATGCCTTTGTCGGTTCTTCTGGCGGTGAATGTCTCGGAACAACCCCATGGCTTGTTATTAGGGCACAGTCTACTACACTTTATTCTGACGATCTGCTTCCTCGTTGACGCTGTGTCGAGATGTACTTCGCTAATCACATGCTTATCCATTTCCGGTGTCCTGTCAACTTATTCGGTTACCATAGTAGCCGCTAGCTGAAGGAAGGTAACATAGACAGCAATCCCAGGCGTCCAGGGCGTCCACATTGTATTTCCCTTGAAGTATCACGATGAATGTGAGAGCCATTCATTTAGCTGCTATTCAACTATAGGGCGCAATACCTATCACCTGGGTACATTCGCGGTCGTATAACGAAGAGCAAAAACATGTAAAATGCATATGATTTTCAGGTGAAAAGGATTTTTATGCTCTTCGTTTTCTTGACATGCATTTGAAGTATCACTTTTAAAGAGAACATATTTCAAAGCGACATGTTGTGATCTATTCTTAACCAAGTTGTCGGTTTAAATAGAACCACACTAGTAGTTTTTGCGAAACCAGGCGAGCGCGTTTATGATGATGGGAATAAATGTGACAATATAGCAACCAAAATAAAGGATTGCACAAGTTATAATCCTGATATACTTTTAAAAAGAAGAAGTTCATAATTATGATTCTTATTTTCGCAACAGATTTTGCCCTCTGTATAGTAAATCCAGCTTTCGTAAGCTCTGTATCTGCGGTGAAAGCACGCTTCGGTAAATGATAAATTTATGCATGGCGGGTATCTGTTGTATTCAAGTTATAAATCCAGATGGAGACAGTTCTGAGAATATGTCAGTCTCTGCATTATAGTTGTATCTATTATACATACCGCTTAACCCGTGACTTTATATGCATCGGGTTGGATAATTACTGAACAGTTACAGTCAAAGTGCTACTGATGTACATATTTTGATTATGAATAATTTGTAAACTATCATGGCACACGATTCCAGTTCTGGTTAAATTTATGAACATTGAGAACATCCACCATACGTATCCAGAAAACGTGCTCTTGAATGTTTGTATAAAAGCAAAACTTATTATAATTTAAATGATCGAGGTAGTTTTATTATCCTTCCCCTGTGAGAAGAGCTGGTAGGAAGGGGTAAGATTGCTGGTATGGATGTCCTTCCATACTTTCAAACTTTCACCATGGCTTCATTCGAGAACCGAATTGTTAATTTTTTTGTTGTCATTCTTGTTTTTCCCTGGGGAGCATCTTGATGTCGAAGTGTCCATTCGAGTTTGTATGTTTTTTTAAGTTGGCTCATCTTCTTCGCAAACTAATAGAATACATTGAACTGTCGCATGATAGTGGCCTATGTGGGGTAAGCATTTTCGTTGCGTTAGTTGTGGTTTATTTGACTGACACTCTAGATTTTGCTAGCTGCTTTAGTCAATTACTGCAGCTCAATGAAAAGTTGATTTTAAAGGTATACAACGACATGTTTACAGGATACATGAAACACGTGGTATTTATTTCTTAATACGCAATACATAATGCGGCCTAACACATAGATATACAAAATAGCTTCTCAGCTGTCCTCTTGGGGCGTGAAAATGGCTATAAACCAGATCATCTGACATCAACGGTGACAGATGTTAAACAAATGGAGCCAAAATGGGGCATACTAAGCTGTTCCATACATCATTGCAGAGTAAATGGATAAAGCGGGTCGAAACTCGAATTGATTTCTAACTCTGTGAGGCAATGTACCAAGTATCAATTCAGAAGAATCAGCAGTTTTAAAGGAAAATGACTCTAAAGGAAATAGTGGGAACGAAATGACTTCCAAAAACATTCCTTCCCATCATTGCAACCTTCTACCCCCCCCCCCCCCCCCCCCCCCCACACACACACACACACATAAACCCCACTGACTGGGGAGAGTAGATATTCAAGCAGAAATCTTGACAGATCATAAAACATTTGGTACCTTACAAATGAGATCTCAGTGCGAATAGGGAATCTTTCCCTTCCATTGTACGAGCGTGTTGATCAGTACAAGTGGGAGTCCCACTATATAACTTATGCTCAAGATAGCAATCACGTTTCTTTCACAACTTAACTGCAATCTCGGTGACGATTCTGGTTCAACGCTACCAAATTCGTTGCCTCTTTCTGACACACGTCGAACTTTCTTGCTAATAATCAATGTCATTTTGTGTAAAATGCATTCTTTGGGAGAAGAAACTGTAGTTGGCTGCATGTACTTTCATATCTTAAATGAGGGCAGGAGGACCTATGTAAACAGCTTCCATTATTTTTTGAGTTTACAGAAAAAGAAAATTAGTCCGTGTGACAAACTTTTGTTTGAATCAATCTATCTTTATTAAAAACATTACATTAGTTGATACATGACATTAACATACCCTACATATCTACAGATGTGATAACACAGCTCCCTGAAGACAATGGGAGCTAATTATTGTTGGTATTGTCGATTGCTTCTGCAAACATACGTATGTGGCGTATAAGCAACTGATCGATCAATATCAGCCACTCGTCGTGGGCGGAAAATAAACTATGCTTTCCTCGTAATAATTTTCCTTCCTCTACAGGGAAATAAACAGACGTTGTCGGATAAAAAAAAATGATTGCCACATCGAGGCTCGTGTGCATGCCAAGTACACATCTGGCAATACCTGAAATACAGTTGTTTCAGTATATGGTGCATGTCAAGATGCAATTTGTGAAATATGATATTTCATTATTACAATGTATAATTCGGTACTGAAGAATATTTCACTCACATGACAAGGATATTTTTATGGTTGGAGGATGTGGGCATGCAGAGATCGCAGAAAACCGCTGCATATTGTCAACTACCAGAGAGGAACGCTGTCAAGCAATTGAAATACAAGGTCACACGGAATACATCTGGGGACATAGCCACCGTCGTGGATAAAATCAGGTTTCAAACGATACTGTGTTCTACTTTCGCCAAGCTTCACTGGTGTGCTGAGGTCGTATTTCACTCCGAAGAATGGGGTTCTGCACCAAGAGAATATGGATTCTACTTTGAGTCCTCATTGTTGTCGGGAACAGGCGTTATTCTGCACCTGAAGCCCGTTAAGAAAATAGGACGTGCCCTTGACCCCAGTTGTTCTCTGAAAATAGACACTTCGTTTTCATATACCATAAAGAACGGGATGAAACGAGATGACACCACACTAGTACACGTAATGACTTGCAATCCTTATTTGTTCAGACTTCCGGACTCCCGAATAAAGCATATTGTTTGGCATACCAGTTTCGGACGAACTGTTAAAACAATCAGTTTACATGTAGGTCATCGTTGTCCGCTACATCCTCTGGTCTAATAACAACTTGCCCTCAAGATTCAATCAATATCGGTGATAATGCAATTACCTTTTCGGACCAGGCCATTATATATCTGCAGGATTAATAATTCTTGTTCCCACTGCTTCTCTCACCCGATAAACAGAGGACACTTGTGGCGAGAATGAATGTGGTGAGAATGTGACCACCGCAGACAAAACTTCCGGAAAGCATACCAAGAACGGACAGCTCAGATCAACGTAATCGTCACGGATAAGCTAATGCCATCGCCTTTGGCTGTCTGTTATGTCCATATCAAATTTCTACGGGGTATTCAGTTGCGAGTGACAGTTGAGGCACGCTACTTTTATGAGGTAAAAGAGATTCGTTTCCACCTGACTGGACGTTAACAAAAGACTAGTGTTTTTGGCACCCATCGAACGTAATGTAATTCAGTTCCAGGAGCAGAACAATCTTTTGGTTTTTACTCCTCGTGCATGTATTCTGTAAGTTTTCATCTTACAAAAAGTTTCCATTTTCTCCGGAATATAGTCAATACGGTACGGTGAATTACCATGACAGAACATAAGCAGTGAAATCTTTTTTCTTTCTTTGGTTTTTAGGGTGTTCCATTGACCTGATTCATCAAAATACAAATTATTGATTTTAACCATGAATTTGGCAAAGGCAAATGAAAAAAAACACATCCACATTTTTGCTGCAAAACATGTATATTGATCGGGAAGACTTTATTTTGCATATCACGTGTGAGAACTGCTGATATTGTTTTGCTTTATTACCATTAAAAAATTTGCATGATGGTTGACCCAAAGCCCTGTACAAGAACACCTAATTAACATTAAAGCACTACATAAGTAAATCTTCCACTCCGACAGATTCGTTCGAGGTAACCACTCCTCATATCATGCCCTCGTGCGTCTCTCAACGAGTTCAGCATTTTCTTGATTAGCCATTAATCAATAGTGTTCAAGCGATACCAGCCAATTTTGTAGCGAGGGTTTAGGTAGATCTGAGTAGCGAGTAAGGAGTGAGCAAGTAATCAAAAGCTGGGCTATTGTATGAAGCAAAATGACATCGGAAGCATTCTTCCGTTTATTCATAAAAGCATAAATTTAAGTGTTGGAAAATGCGAGACAAGCGGAACCGAACAAGCCTAGCCGTCCCTTGAGTTCTAGACATATCATTAATAGTAGATAAATAATCTTATCTGTTGCACCTTAACATCGGGGTAGAAAGGATTGTTTGTTCAGATAATGTACCATGTTTGCCAGCATTTTAGGTAAATCAACAGTGTGTATAAGCATAAGGCAGAATTCAGTGGCTAAGCTTTTGGTCAGTTTCAATAGGCGTAAAGACCGTATATTTTTGTCCAGTACGAGGTGACACTGAGCTTGCCAATTTCTAGATAAATCACTTCAGACAGGGGAACAGTAAACCCACTTACATTGAACCCTGAGTGCAGGAAATGGTACACATATCAGATACCAGCCGTAATCAATAAACTTTCGTGTATGGAAGACAGGGTATCTCACAATACTTACTGTCTAATTTGTTTTCCAGTCCACAGAATCATTTGATATCGTCACGACATATAAATCAGCCCCACTTGTATCATCCTGATGAAATCCAGATCGCAACCTCCTTTTACACTACTTTTCACTGTACTGTTCCACTTACTGTTATTTTTAGTTTACACCATTGCAGAATCTATACTAAAAAGGCGAAAAATATATCCACTGTAATTAATTCCCTTTTCTGTAAACTAATCAGGTGTTCTCTAATGCCAGTATACAGTAAAACAAATAAAAGAGCGCTTAGCATCTTCTTACAATAGCTTTATTTTGATGGCAATTGTACCAAATTTACACATTGTCGTCGCTGACCTGGTTTTATTATGAATTCTGTAGTTTTATCACATCTATATCTTGTTGAGGAGCAGGCCCGGATCGCACAGTTTGTAGAGCGTCCCCTTTGGGAGCAGTAGATCCAGGATCAATCCTGGGTCGACTCACACCTATGACTTTAAACGCTTGGCGTTCAGCATGAAGGGGATAGTGCAACAATGGCGCCGGCGGGGCATCTTACTTGCCTTCGGTAAGTCGTCTCAGTGAAGCAGCACTATATAAAAGAGCGGTGGAAATCCGTTCTGCAACAAGGAGGTACATTACATACACCCTAAGGACTCTTTCGTCATCATATGAATGAAAAATTGTTGAGCAGAACGTTAAACCCCAAGCACTCAAGTGTAGACGTGTAGACGTGTAGACATGTAACGTGTATATAGAACGTTGAGGATGTCAAATGGTCCTTGTCCTAGATTTCGTGTTGTTGTAGAGTGTAGAGGAAACATTCAGTTCTATTAATCTGTGTTATATCTGTCTTATAGGCATGTGTAGAGACAACATTCAGGACCTCAATGCTCCTTACTATAAATGTGTTTTATTGACAAATGTAGAAAGAATGAAGAATGCTTTTTCGTTGAGTATGCTCAGTATCGTTGATGCTGTGTCTTGCTAGCATGAGTAGAATGGGCGCTCGGAATCTTAAATGATACCTGCCTTAACTCTGCCTTCAGGATCTCAAAGCCTCCTGGTACAGCTGTGTGTTAATGGAAAGTGTACAGGAAACGTTTGGGATCTCAGATAATCGGCTAATTATAGACTTGTGTTGGATTGTGATCAACAGCACTGCATATGTATATTTTATTATGTTTTTACTAAATTCTTCTTAAGCCATGATTCTAGGGGGGCATTTAAGACCCTGAGGTAAACTGACAAGAAGCCGTATTTCACCCGTTATGTGGGACCATTGTCCAGCTATCACACTATCGTCGATGCTTTGGTATTACTCTCTATGTTGTAGTCTTTTGATATTACGATGGTCTTCCTGACAGATGTGGTGGTCATAATCATGATTTCAAAGGATCCTTCCTACAGCTCTTTCTCATTTTCAAGCGTAGAAACACTTGGGATTTCAGATGATCTATGTTATGACTGTGTCTTGTTGACAAATGTTTAAGGAAAGTTCAGGATAGCAAATGTTCCTTGCAATAACTGCATCTCCGCGGCAAGTGTATATCAGATCAAATTCAGATCTGGAGGAAATCAGATTCTGGACGTTATAGTGAGTCTACGTTTTCAAGTACTGTAGGCTAAACATGAACAAACGTAATGAGCCACACGACTTATTATTTGTTTGTAATCAAACTCTTGTTGTATATCTTGGTTGAAAAGTTCAGTGTGCATGCACACCCACTCTGTTGGATTCAGTTAACGAGACGCCATGCCTTTCTAGCTGCCGATCACCATATTCGAATGTACTTTTTCTCATTTTAATCTAGAGGATTAAAGATTAGACTTTAAGAGAGGTAAATTGATAGGAAGCAGGGCCCAGTTTCAAAAAGCGGAGTACGACATTTTTTATCGTACATGTGTCGTATTGGTCCTCCATCTTCTCGGCAGACGGCGCGCAAACGTTTCTTCCATGAACTGATTGAGTTCCGAATCTCCTTAAGAGTAATTTTTTGTCCAGCAGGCCTTGATGCGTGTTAAGCCTGTGTACAGATTACTCAACCTATGACCTTGAAAATTGGTAATAAAATCACGCCATTTGAATGTCTAAAGTTTACAAGGGTTTGAACAAAGGATAATGGAGCAATGCAGCATCAAAGTACTGCCCATCCTTTTATGCCCACCCGATGTATGTCATTATCGCACATTTACGACGTCTTTGTGAAACTGGGTGAGGATTTCGCAGGTTACGTGCTAACTAAGATACGTCGTCGTGGTTTACACATTAGTCTTTATAGATGTTAGTAATTTATATTTTTCTGTGAACTGGGAACTAGTCAACTTATTGTATTATAATAGATACTTGCAAAAGAAGTGCAATTGGTCATATACAGTTAATGAATGAAATAGGGCTGTAATGAACCACATGATGGGGTTAATACTTGTTCAACCCATAAAAACACAGCATGCTGAGATGTCGCATAGCTGCTTTACGTCACAGCTAGCGTTAATTTAGCCTATTTGTCACTCTTCGGCGCATTCCTAATAAATATAATTAGAACCTCTTGCAAGACTCTTAATTAGATAACGTGGTTACGGTGGGAACTAAGTAATTCACTGGTTACTTGTGACCAATTACCAGTTATCACATTGTTTTACTCTCTATGCTGTACGTCTGTAATTATATCTGATTTTAAACCCGTTGGCGTTCAACGTTGCATGTAGTTGGAAATCCAGTGTATAACAGTATATATCTTTTGTCACCAGGAAAGCACCTCTCTTCATCATGAATAGTTTTACAATGATATTTGAGGTGCGGAGGGGTTGGGATAATTCTCTTGTTATGAAAGCTATTACGCATTCAATGTCTCGGTAATCAGACACGACTGCCAGCTATGTTTTACCGGTCACTTATGCCGGGCATTAATGTGATAGAAAATCAAAGAAATATCTTTCAGATAGCAGCAAAATGTTATATGTAGTGCGCTTGGCAAAATGAAACCTCGATGCTATGAAGTGTTATATGATATGTGATAACGGTGAACTATCGTCCTTGCATCTTGAAAAAAGTGGTAAACAATGAGGTTGTGACAAATGACTGAAAAACAATCAGGGATTTTTAAATTTTGAAAATTCCTTGATCACGAATATGCCAGTCATTTGTGGTAAGGTACCATAACATTTATAAACAACGCTTCCAGGATATTTTTACGATTTTTGAATTCGTGGATGGGTGTTAGCAATACTAAGATGATTAGTTTCTGCACATGTCATTTCGTCTTTTCCTACGGAGAAAACTTAAGTATGATTCATATCTTTTGATTTTTTTGTTTGAGGTTTGAAGTCGGTTTGAACATTTGTATACACATCACAATGGGGTTTTGTTTCTTTACAAAGGGGAGCCCTGATGTCAATATATTTGATGGCTTAAAGAAACTCCATACTCAAAGTCCGACTCAGCCACGGTACACTAAAAGCTGACAAACCAATGCTCGGCTCATACTCTTTGATTATCAAGACTGCAATTATTTGCAACCTGTAAATCTTTCAATGGATGACCATCCCTTGAAAGTCATCCCTTGTGTGCAACGGAAATCTGTTATGCTACACGGAAACAGACGTCAATAAGACTAAATCATTAAACCATCCGCTGTACTCAACTATATTATTCACTATGTACCGTCGTGTATCCGCTCTGTTTATATTACTAGTTTATCCGAAGTTGGCCTCCATAAAGGCGTAATTGGATAGACCTTACAAGCAAAAAGACAAAGGTTTCTGCAATTTCCAGCCATACGTAAACTTAACAGAAGCTCGTTAACACTTCAAGATTAACGGCGACATCCTCTACTGAAATTACATCTTGTAAATTAAGTCCAGAAAATTAAGTCCATTTAAGCGAGGATTACGTAATAGTTTGTATCTCATATCAGTGGAATGATCTCTTGATCTTCTAGCTGTTCATAACAGTGTTTAAAACTGTCTCAGCTTGGGAATGGAGTATATTGCCATATAGTGACCATGTAAAGGGCAACATAGTACACCTAAAAGAAAACGGTACAATACGTCACTACTTCTCGATAGTTGTGCACATAACTGAAAACGGTACGAGCAGTTCACAAGTACTGAAGCGGGTAACAGCAGTTCAAGGATCATTTGTTTTCACACAACATGGAATCGGGTGGTGTGGCCGAGAAATGTTGAGCCCATTAGGTCATTAGAAAAAAGAAAACAGGACTCCGTCTTGAACAACAAAACTGAGAACTGACGTACTGCCAAAAATATTAATTTCTTAAATTTAACAAAACGTCTGTTATCTTAATGATGCTAAAATGTATTCGGTTTTTGCAGCAGATTATTCTGTGTAACATAACACGCATATTCTCTTAACTCAACACAACGATTCTATTAGAATAACAAGATATTATGTTGAATACGATACAATATTGAGTTATAATAACAGAATACATTCTACCATAACTCAGATACTAGACTTTCTGTTCAATTTAAGATTAATGTTTTGAGTGTAACTGGTTGTATTGTTGATATCTATTCCATTGACTATGAATCTAGAGCGCGAGTGGCACCATTGTGCCTGCCACCAGAGAGTCTAACCCATTGCACTGATATGTTTTATAATGAACAACTCCCAAAAATCAAAATTATGTAAATTGTGAATTGTATTCTTGCTTAAAGTCAATATATTAAAATGTGGACCGCGTCTCGCAATAAAACCCTATGATCCATTACGGTATCACATAGAAAGACTGCAGAATAGACCATTGTATCTTCCTTTCTTTGAAGCAAACTTTTTGAACAGAAATGCAAATACTTAAAATGACGTTAAATGTACACTGTCCAAAATCAACAAATTGTATAAGATATCACATGAAAGTTTAATTAACTATTTGACAGTCACTGTCCACTAATATCTGCACAAGCACATCTGCTCTTCAACTGTGGCACAGTTTAGACTGCTAAATTAACAACCTGGAAAAAGGCAGATTATTGCATTAGTCGCAGTTTTTCCACTTATCTACCACATCGAGAGGTAAGTACGACAGTAGGCATAGTCTCGGTGATGTCTGGGTGGTGATTGCTCATCTACTTCTGGCGCTGACCCGGTGTTTCTGCCGTTATGAACTGGTCTCGGAACTGGCGTTGTTGAACCATGTACCAAGGTTATCGGTGCTCTAATCTCCACAATCTCTGATATCTGTCTAAAGTAAAACAAGGCTATTCGGTTCAGACGAAATACGTGGGCGGCACAGCTCGTCTCAATACCTCGGCTTTGGCTCTCCATCTCAAAGATACTGGCCCCGGGATCACGAAGAGATCTTGGACTTTTAGAATAAAAACTTAAATCATTACACCTATGCATCATTATGCATGTTCCTTTTCGTTATTTTAACTGAAATATGTTTTACACTAACTTACGTAGAATACACGCTGTCAAGCAATATCCTGACATAAAAAAATAACATTAGACCTATGTATAAGATCGCTCCGTGACCCCGGGCCAGGTCTTAGCACCGGCAGATTTTTGATATTCTGTCAAAGTATTTTTTGTTTTGTCTGTCACCAGTTTCTTCCTTTTAGACAAACGTCTTTTAGAATCTCTGCTTCATAATTATGACTAATTCCGCTTGAGCCGCATATAGGTGCAGTATCATGTTGAATTTGGTCGCCACGTTGGATATATGAACAGTTGCTATCAAAGTACAACAGAGATACATATTTTATATACTTATATACATTCATGTTACACGATTTGAATGCTAATTTCACTTATTCGTCAATACATTCTATTCCTTGAGTCTTTGGTAGCTAGCGTTAAACGTTGTTTTGGAAATGGATCATGCGATTATCGACTTGGAACGCCCTTTACGGAGTACGAATGGTATATGAATGTCGGACATGACGCTTATATTTATTTCCAACATCATTGAAAACTGTTGACTACTTTCCTTATTTTCTCAGTTCTTTCGTGATCGAAACGCGTTTAAACGCTCGTTTAAGAAATGACCTTGCGATTATTGTCTTGGGACGTCCAATTTCGTTTGACAGCTGGTATACGAATGTGTGTTTCGATGTTTTACCTAGCCCCCTTCTCAGGAAGGTTTCCTTAATCTCAGGAGATGTGTTTGGATACGACGCCCAAGAAGAAATGAATCGGGAAATATTCCGTATCCACTGGTGTTCTCCGGCACCCTGACAAGGTAAGATACGGATTTGTTCCCTTCCATGACCTTGCAAAACTTTTGCCTGTCATAACACGGTCCATTATCACTCATTAAGAATATCTTGTAAACAGTGCCTTCTTCCATGGATTTCTTTTGCATTAGTTTGATCTTTTAGATGACAAATCTCTGGATGTGGCGAGTCTACGGTGATCAGATAATGCGGTTTCTCTATCTTACGCGGTTCAATCCAAATCGTTTTTCAAGGTCTGGTGGGATATGTGTTGGACCAGATATTCAACGTGGATTTTCTGAAGCAGTTCTTTCCACATTCGCTTCGTACCTTATATGTATATGTTCTTAGCTCTGTGTTAGTTTGTGTTAAAACGTTGTTTTTCCCCCCAACCGTCCACTTTGGTGGATGGCTGGTACACGAATGTCTGTTTCGATGAACAGATTGTGTGGAAGTATCACATTGTTACCTTTAAATATCAGGTAAATATCATAACTGACAATTCCTCCCATAAAGTCCAATAATCTTGGATTTCAGTTGGGCAAAGTCCTTTATCATCTGGCCACCTTTCGTTGACTGTGGTAATAAGACATTGCATCATACTGTGTACAGGTGTGGCTGAACGAATGGGGATTATATAGTCGTCAGTTACAGGCATATCTGCTAGGACTCCAGCCACTGAAAGCTGAATATTTCCCTCAGCTGAGATAGCTGGCTTAGTTTTCATCTTCAATACACGTATTTTCCAGGCGTTTACTGTTCCTGCAGTCTCAGTCTAAGGAGTCGTATTCTTGTGGACGTTCATTCAGTGCCCTGGCGAATATTGACACAAGCGGCATGTCTTAGTTGACCCTAATTTAGGTTTGTATCTCACCTACATATATAATCATGCTATCTTAATATGTTAACGTCTGAACCAGAGAACTCCCATTTTAGTGGTATTTGCTGTTCCGTTCCATGTCAAGGATTTTATAAAGCGCTTCTCTGTGAGATTTTACCCACTACAAAGTCACTGTCAAAATAGGTATCCTGTAAATTGGAGATAAAGGCTTCGGTGCAAAATGGTCCCGTTTCGTGAGACGGCCTTTTGTTGTTGTTTTTTGTTGTCGTTTTGGTTCTTTTGGCCTTTCATACTTTTCATGTTTAAATAATCTTTCTTTCTATCTGGTTTCTGCCCCTGTTTTCCCAGCACAAACGTCTGTGTGTTCTTTGGCGGGCAAGGCTTTTCAAATTCCGGGACCAAAAGCTCTATTTTGTCCTTTTCATCATCGACGATGGTAAACGTGATGTGTACCTCTATGGCTTTTTCTCCAGGAAGCGTTAAAAAGGTCGAACACTAAAGTTTTTCACACTTCTTGTGCTTCTCCGTATCTTCGTTGTAAAGCGAAACTGTTGTAATCATCTTTCAGGTTCATGGATTTAGGAGCGAAAGATCACTTCTGACACCATGTGTGTCAGGGACAACTCCAAATCGTCCATACAGTTGTGATGTTCACTGGAACTAAACATCACATGATACACTCCACGCGCCACTTTTCCGATTTTGCTAAAACCCTATCGATCTGGTTTACAGTTACTATTAAAATGTGGATAACGAGTCGTAATGAAACCATTACAAATCATTACATCCATTTCTGATATTTATTTGGCCAGTAACAATGATAATATTTCCACATTCATATTCCAGAACAGTGTTTTGAGATATATTTGTTATTTGATACCTTCAGATAATCAGATCACGACGGGATATTCTCTCCCCGATTCCTAATTCTGCCCAAGAGGTTCGGCACAAACGCATCAAGTCTGCATAACGCAGAATTTTCCACAACCGTTGCAATCTTAACGATAAAGAATCATGAGAGAGTACATACACGGCTATGATTAGAAGCCGTGTTGACAAGAGTGCCGTTTCTGTCGTCATTGTCCCGAGACTTAACAAAGTGTTGCACACACCATGGGTGACAGACACGCGCTCTCCCACATGGGTTTAGAACAGAGTTTTCATATTTAAGATTTTCGCTCAGGAGTCGTAAACTATCTGTTATATACTCTAAAGTACATCTATTCAAATTGGTATGTTGGCAAGAAGCCACAACTTGGCAAATCAGGAAGTAGCCTGAAACTCCACGAGAAGTTTCATATAAGGTTTGATCTCGCACTTGTAGAGGTTGAGGCGATATTCTTGTTAAATGGGGGCTAATTAGACACGGCAACAACCAGAAAACGATCCAACATCCACACTTGTTTCTGAGGAGACTAGACTTGTTTCTCAATGCATCAGTTTCACAGGCTTCCCAGACACCAAATATCGAGCTTGGTTTATCAAGAACTATTGTGGAAACACCGACGACGCTGACCTGCCAAAAATTACAAGAATGTATTCGTTAAAACAGACATTGTCATTCGTTGAAACAGACATTTGAAGCCTGTCAAATTCTGTACGACCCAGCTCAAGGCAATCTGACATATACTTATCCAATATACAGCCAGGTAATGGGGGCCCATCGCATATCAATTAAAAACGGAGCTTATTAACTTGTTTCATAAACTTTCATCCCATTTAGAACAATTCTCTCTTTCAAATATTCTCTATACTCTCTACACACATTGCCTGTCATGGAGAGAGTGATATGTTATAAATCTTGTATGTGCACAATTTACTTCACCGACAGTTATTGTTTTCTTGGGAAGGGAGATTCTGTGGGCTATATCAATTCATTACTTCCCCCCCCCCTCCCCCACCTCCCTCCCAAATATGAAATTGGACAGGAAAGTTGTGTTAAGCTACAACAAAATACAGGTATATAATATAATTACAGACGTATGGTAGTGATGGTTTTGGTAGCCTGTGAAGTGTAATGGACACCAATTTTAGTTACAATGTTAAATTTGATATATTTATCGCATCATTTGACAAGATCTCAGAAACTGGTGAAGCTAACACATGATCGAACAATAACATGCATTTTTAGAGATAAAGAGACAACTTAAGAAAAGAAAAACTGTATCTAAGAGGGTAGGTTGGTCATCTGAAGAAGCAGAATTGAATATTCTCTTTGCAGACAATTGCCCAAAATGGTATCTAAGACGCATACAGATTTTTTGCGTACTTTTCACCTTGCAATTTTAATACAAAAACCTATCATCAACCCCGATGAAGTACTTTCCCTGAGTTTATACTCATCATAATACTGCTTGTATTCTCTTATACATTGCAAATAAATGCATTTGTTCGGGGGTATACTGTTTTCACCTGAAATCTTATTAGTATTTCTAACCGAATCACATCTCTTAATTTCTTCTCCCATGGTGAAACATTTAAGCCCTGGAAGACCCAGTCAAGGTTATGTTTTAAACCTCATTATGTGTTATTCCTCACATATGTTCTGTTGTCCCGACCGCACGCAATATAGCAATGTGAACACTGCTTACCCTTTGTTGTGTGATAGTTTTGATCGACGTCAAGACAAGGTGGCTCAAAGGTAATATTGTGAGTTGGGGCCAGGTGTCTTCCTCTTCGGTTGTACGTGATAAGGCCAGCCAGCTGATGGTCGTGGGTTTTCCCTGGTCTCTGCAATGTTTCCTCCCACCTTAATACTGGCAATCGTCGTATAAGTGAAATACTGAGTAAAACACCAATCAAATAAATAAATAAATAAAATCATTGTGAATCTATGCGTCGAAACAGACATTCGTGTACCTGTCGTTAACCAGTATGGACGTTTCAAGCCAATAATCAAAAGACCAATTCCCAAAACGACATCTAACACAGAACTAAGAAACTATATAAAGTACAAAATTAAGACTTAATCATGCAAAGAGAAGTAGACAAAAGTTTACAATGATGTTTTTGGAAAGGCGCAAAGTATGTTTTAGCTGAATGAGTGAATCAGTATTCAAATCGTGTAACACGGTAGTGTATCCGTTGTCGATAATAAACTAATTGAACACTTTTAATATACAGCTTCTAGCCCCCGATTAAGTGGAATCAGACATAAATCATGGGGTCGTCGACCAGAAATTCTGGACGCTTTGTCCATATTTAACTTAACTTAACTTTTAACTTAACATACAAACTTAAGAAACTTAGAGTAAAGACGTTTGATGGAATAACCTTGACACACAAGTTTTTTTACTGCAATAACTTGTGATGCTGGGCCCGGTTGTTCACAACTGTTTTAAGATTTAATACCAGATTTAACTTTAAGGCAAGTCTTCAGGTTAGTGCTTAGCCCCAAAATAATTGCGTAACAGTATATTAAATATGAATTATAAGTCTGCTGCTGTTATACTCTGAATTTGGACAACCGCCTTAGCTGCCGAATTTGGCTGCAAAATTAAATATAAAAAGTGACTTTATAAAGTATTGGCTATTAAACTTTTGAACAACTAGGCCCTGATTGACATCGTCACTTAACACAAAGGATCTAACAAATGCTACAAGGCGAGATACGTACACGCCACATGTTATTTATAAGAAATTGCTGCAAATCGTTGAAGGACGAAAAATCTCATGAATGGTGATCTATGTATAATATCTAGTGGAACTGAAGAAAGCTTTGTTTCCCTTGACGTGGTGACCAGTTTTATCAAACACAGATACAATTAGTGACGAAATTCTATCTATTAAATCTGAGTGTATAGTCGTACAGGAGTGGAGAAATCTGAAGCAGATATGTCCCTATACAGTCTACGTGTATTTGAGCGTCTAGTTCTTCAGTTAGACGTTTGGAGTTTTTAAGAATCCAAACGCAGTGACGCCAGAATTATTTGCCATTGCACAACATTGTACTTTTTCCAAACTGACTGTACTTGCTTCAGTGTCTTCGTTAAAAGTTTGGTGGTGTAGCTTCTCGACCTCACAATAAATCGATCTATGTTTGGGGATTTACGCGGTCGTAGTATATGGGTGTGACGGGAAAGTACGGATATACATTTCTATTTGATCTCTCCAGTTGTTGTAGTGATATTAAGCTCCTCTACAAGAACCTGATTGTAATAATTCTTCCAGAAAAATCTAACATTATTAGGAGCTTGGTCCGAAGGAACACGGTAGGATCCTTCAGAACTTGTTTGGCAGTCCTATGAGCATTATAATTAGTAATATAACAGATATTAGTGATTAGCGGAACATCGGAACATCTAAACCTGTTAAAAGTCTCTTTAAAACATGTTTGAAATAAAAAGTATGGAATACATTTTCCTCTATGAGTTGCGCCAGGTATAGAAGTGTACATATAGGGGCCCTCCATGGCATAGTGGTGAACAGTACAATCATGCTGGAGCCTCTCGCCAACGCGGTCACTTTGAGTTCACGTCGGCTTCCTCTTCGGCCATTAGTTGGAGTCTGCCAGTAATCTGCGGATGGTCATGGATTGCCTCCAGTCTCCCCCCACCATAATACTAGCCGCCGTCCTATAAATGAAGTATTCTTGAGTACGGCGTAAAACTTCCATCAAATCAATCAGTAACAAATAACAAGTGTATATAGAACCAGCCTTTCAGTGCTATAAGTTTCACTTTTGATCATCAGAAATTTTAGAACGAGACAAAGTGTAAGGAAACCAAGGCGCACGTCTGCAATTTGTGTAGTGACGTTGGGATGCGGGACATTTGTGACACTTAGCCATACTGTATCATGAGTTGAAAATATTCATTTGCCAAACTTTCCAGCAAGTAACACATTTAACTCAAATCAAACTGTAGACGAGTGTTTTCAGTAATAAAAGCATTAGAATATGTTATCATATTAATGGTTAGGGATGTCGATAATATATTAATTATAGAACCTTCTAACTGAAAGTAAGCACAACGTCAATTCCCAAAATGATGTTTAACACAAATCACCAAAGAACTAAGAAAGTGTATAAAGTACGAAATTAGGATGGAATCAAGGAATACAATTAAGGAGGAACAGTTTTTAAACATGTTGTTTTAAATATGCTAACGGTTCGTAAACGTTCATATATCCAACAATGCGGATTTATTCCCCGGATTACATACCCCTCCCCTGGTCATGGTTTAGGCGGATAGATGTAGGCGTGTTCGTACAAACTGTGTAATGCTAATCGACGTGAAACTGAACAGTGCATTCCCTATGTCATTACTGGATGGTTTAGACATTCCAATTACGAACTCTGCTAGAACTATATCCACAGGCAGCTACTTCCCCTCCCCCACGCCCGCGTAACCACCTACCAACCTGGCCATTTGTTTTTCGCCTATGTGTTGCTAATCAAGTAATTATCCGTCAACATGTAACCTGTCACCTCTTCTCCTGGCCCGTGGCTTTAATAGTAATAATGATGAAGTCGAGGCGTCACCACGTGGTGATGGCTCGACTTCATTATTATCTTATGAAAAAGACATTTCACTTTCACACTGTGGAACATCACCTCCCAGAGATACACTGATTACAACTTTCGCTTACCAATGTGACAAGATCAAATAATTTGTAAGAAATTTGTAAGAAAGTAAGAAAGCATCAAATTGTAGGTGTTCTCAGAATTATCTCATAACTACTCTCAGAATATCAGTGATACCAAGTCTTAAATCTATTTTTCCTAAATTTCTAAATCTAGAGAGCTTTAATGTTTTCATGTATAGAAGAAGCAGTTTAACGAACAGAAGTTTCGTTGCTTACGTGTGACCATTTGCCAGCAATGACACTGTCGTCGCTGCTCTGGTTTAACTCTCTGTGCTGTACGTCTTTAATTATGAGAAATTGCACAGAAATTTACGAGGAAATACATGTATATAAGTTTCCTTATACTTACCTGCCCGTAATGCACTTACCCCTTTATCAGTTGAGTCTTTTATGTAAACATGGGGTCTAGTAAAACTAGTCACACGATCACTGCTTATATCAAGAAATGGAAATTAATGACACTGTCGTCTTAATTAACGCTGCTGGAATGGTATTTGCTGACAATGTACCGTGTATCATCATAATGATGAACATGGAGCGATATTTGACAATATCACAGAGGTGTAAAAATTTTGAATGTGTATCTGCTGAAAATGTTATCACATATTACATAATTCCCACACAGCTCGGATGTTCAGTATCGCCCTGCTTATCATACGCTACGTACTTTATCACCTGTTCAGGCTGTTACCCGATAAAAAATTCTCGCACTGTTTTCTTTCTATATGTCAAATTAACTTTTATTTTTGTCTGTGAACGACTAATGTGCCAATATAAAAAAACTTACAGCATTCTGTAAGAAATGCAGTGATTTTAATTCCATTTTATTAGAAATAATTTACTCAAAAATTGTGTTGTCACGTATCACATATAACGAATAATCACAAGAAACAAATCGCAAAAAAAATTCAGGCGTCAACTGTATGTGGGTTCTTAAGAAGTCCACGTCTCACTGAAAAACTAAACTCTCAGTTTAAGGACACGCCCACTTGAAAATTCTTAAGTCTCTATACTACTATTCCTCAAAGAGATTTACTTGATAGAATCTTCATCGTTAATTGGCTCAGTGTTTACTAAAAACTGTCATCGCTACGTTAACGTCAAAGGCAACAAAGCCCTCTAAGGTACAGGGGTATCTACTCATGGGTGAACTTGTTCATTGAATTGCTTGAATTACTCACATCTAGGTGATATTCGCGAAACCATTTATCGACAGTGTAGAGTTTCCGAACGGAACAAACTGTGTCCCGATCACACCAACAATCCTTTAACAGACCTATATCTGTTCTCGCATGAATATGACTATATGTAGTAGCTGCTGAAAAGTAAACTTTATTAAACTCGATCTTTACTATTATGATCTGATGATCGAATATATTTAAACAACCTGTGTATAGCCACGGCTGTAAATGACAATATCCATTTTGCTGGATTTAAAGAAAACATCGTCTTTCCCGATGGATCATCTTACCTGACCAACGGATTCCTGTCGCGTCGACTTTACAACAAGGATAGTTTCAACGTTGACACTGAGAATGATCGTTCCTTATGGCCATGGAGTGTACGTCTCGGCTTGTAGCATTATCTCAGCCTCTGCATTAAGGAACAATGGAATAAAGAAATTTCTACAGTCACAAGATGGTTTATCAAAAAGCTGTGTGTCAAAACATTTCATCTCACGCATCAGTTTAAATTACAAGAACAGTCGTCTTGTGTAAGTAAATATGGACGGACTGCCCACAATCTCTGGGAGGCTTTTGCGTGTTGTCTGATTGACCTTAAACCGACCTTACGGCCTATATATTCATCGTGTTGGCTATGTGAACAATGACAACCAAAGCTTAGCTAAGATACATATTTTAACGACAGCTTCTATATACCTGTATGGTTCACTATTTGGATACTGATGTAATTCCTTCTCCTAAAACATTCCCTTCGTCTTTCATTCAAATTTGCCAACTATAACACTGCTCTGGTTTTACTCTCTATGCTGGAAGTCTTTTTATGTTCTTTCTTGTTGCTTTGTATTTTACGTTGTTTTGGAAATTCATCTTGCGATGACTGACCCGGAACATCGATTATTGTTGATGCCCAGATTTTAGGAATCCAGAAAAAGTGTGGTGTATCAATCGATGTGACGGGAACTATGACTAAGAAAGGCTTTGTGTTTGTTAAAGAACTCACACTGAACAAAACAAATTATCCTGGTTTAATCACTCGCATGTACACCTGCATGTTACTCTCCAAACGAAGATGTAAACGCATATACGGTGTTCTTTAAGATGAAGCAAGGTGAAGGTTCGTTGGTTGACATCTATGCAGAACCTTAAAGCCCTATGTTCATTCCGCTTTGAGTGAAATAGCCTGGAGTGGCAGAGAGCTCGGATCGATGGCGCTATGGAGGTATAAATCGGTGCATACGGCCACCGCCTTGGGTAATCCTTGGTACGATCTGTATCCATCAAGTACCCGGAACGTTGGATCTAATACATAGCGTTCCTGTTGTCCTGGAGACCGATTTATTCTGTGGTCTATGATACTTACTCCAGCGGATGAAATGATATACCTCTAGCATTATACTTGTACAGCATTAGCAAATATTTAATAGTGCAAAGTCGTAGATGTTTGGGAAATAGCCAGCTTAGTCATTCAAGAGACAACCAAGTCAGTGTGGGGTTGATGTTTTGTGAAAATGTGTTTCTTCTTTGCTTCGTTCCCACCCTTAACATCGAATCACTAGCAGGGAAGATTGGAATACGAGGAAATTTAGTCGTTTCTAAGACTAAGACGTCTAAATTCATGGTAAGTAGATTAGGATTATCCCAAGCCGCGGCTTGAGTGAACTTTTCATCTGTATATTTCCATTAACTAGTTTCGAATGTTGTAAAATTTATGAAAGAGTGTTTTGTTTTTTTTTGTTTGATTTCATTTGCTGCCCGATTGCTATATTTACACTCGAATCAATTAAGTATATAAAGGTTGAGTTTACAGTGCAACGTTTGTTGGACACCAGAATGTCGTTTGTCTAGTACAATTGTTGTTCAACCTGCCAATCGAAAAGGCTTGGAACAACAGAAATATGCGCTCAGGTATATTTAAAGTTAATGTAAGGGTCGTACTCTGCACAATACAGCTCTATATACTACATATACCATATGCGACCCACTTGCTGGCTGTAAGTTTGCGCTGCAGGATTACTGGTGGTTTGCAGGACTTCAAAGGCGAGAGATAATTTAATCTTTTGCTTGTAAATTATCCTTTCTCGTACAGTATGGGGAGCTATCCCACATACGGCAATTCGGACGTACTCTATGCGCCTTGTATAGTGTAGCGATTTCTGTTTACGTGACAGATGATTAATCCAAGACTAGTGGTTCAAGGATACTCCATCAAACAACTTCATTCTGAGCTCTGTGCGTGTTACCATGGCTATAGCTGTTGGCAATATATAGGCGAAAGTACATATAATATAAAACAATGCAGCGTAGAGAGTAAGCGCTGAGACGCGTCGACAGTGTGATATTTGGTAAATAGTCACACGCAAATTTTTACAACAGACGAAATAAAGACTGTTCAGCGACATACGAGTCCCATCTGAATCTGGCACTACAATATGGATCTCGCGCTGTTGAAAGAATCTCGCTTACTTGTGGGAATCGTTCCGTTCTAAATATATCTTGTGTGAATCTTATACAAACCTTTGACGGGATTCCGTAAACAGCTTGATATTCCTAGGACGCTATTTAGTCGACATTGCGAGAATTATTTCGCGTTCTGGAACCAAATTTTGACTGAACCTGGACTAAGTTTTGTAAACTGAATGTCGTCTGGATATCGCACTGTCGTTCTTGACTCGTCAGAATGTTGCCTTCTTTACTTCATTACTAAAGACTCGCACACTTTAACCCATTTACAGGTGTGAAGAGAAGGTGATACTCTGAATTAAAATTACAAGCATACCTTGAAATAGATTTCTGCATTATCAGATTCAGTGTTTCTGTCTCCGTTTAACGCGTTCTCTGAATATCATGAATGGAATCCATTCCAGATTCAGTTTTCATTTGACAAACGAGATACCTCAGTGGGCACTCCTAGAATCTAGTTTCTGAAATTACCGAACTGAGAAAGCTAGTATGGTCCATGTCATGTCAGTCTAAAATAACACTAAGAGGAAAGCGATATATAGAGCAATTGTCCTGCTTGTTGTCAGAGAGGCATTCAGTGGTGTTGATTCAGGCATGTATGTGAGCTGCAGGACATGAAATTATCTGTCCAATGCCAGCTCAGGGATGGAAACCAGATCTTCCATCCCAGCCTTCAAGAGCTGCTGGTCATCCATCGTCCACTGATAGAGTGGGAGGAAGCACAGCCTCAGACTCTGTCAGATCTTGTTAGCACCATTCGAATAGGGAAACGTACTTATCAAATTGATGAAATGATGCCAAGAATGTTAAGTAAAAGACACCGCTCTGTGTAAAAACTGCTTTCAAGTATGACTGCTAACTAACGCATAAACACTGAATTACCCTTTTGCACTAAAGAAAATCGACGCATAGAAAAGTATAGGATAGAATCCGCTTAGCTAAATGTTTACTTAATTGTAAACAGTGAATGTAAAAGATTACTGCAAGGAGAATGAGATTAGAGGAGAGTGAAAGTATCAAGTGATTACATTTGACATTTTGAGCAAAGCTAACAATTAAAATTTTAAAACTCTAATAGTTTCAACATCCTTAGTTTCCCCATTAAGACCTTCCAGATGTTATGTACTTAGTGGATCATAAATAAATGGTAGCTGTCAAAGTAAGTTTAGTAAAAATATAAACGTAACTGCACGTACAAGTCATACGCGGTGATTCTGTCGATCCTCCTCCTGTTTTTTTGGTATGTCATTTACGCTTGCTTCAGTGACGAAGAGGGTAATAATTTCACATGTGGTTTATATATATATATATATATATATATATATATATATATATATATATATATATATATATATATATATATATATATATATATATATATATATATATATAAACCACATGTGAAATGTTAGTTATTCTGTATATATAACATTTAATATCAAACCTGTATAATTCGCGTTGTAAGCTGTACAACGGTTAATATTAGATGTGGACAAATACTCCGATATATTTCCTTCAGCTTTAACTGAAAATTTGCGTCTTTTATCAGTCCTGTTTTCGAGCATTATACTGCTTACATAGACAGATGTAATTAAGGCCCGTTTGGCATTTTCTGTTTGTTCTGTTTTCTAGTATTTCTGGACTTAGAGTTTGAAATGATGCCTTGAACATTTAACATTTGATCACCTCATCTCCTTTACATGTGAGTAGCATTTTTTCATGTGTATGCTTTTTGCATGAGAATGAGTGATTGTCGTCGAATCGAGAATGGTTCTTCCCTACAATACTGAGTAAAGACCGATGTAAAAGCGGACTTTTACCGTGTCAGCAACGTAATCTAACATCTCATTTCACATATGAAGAAGACAGTATCGATTCTTGCACTACATCTGCCCTTGTTAGATTACGTTGCTGACACGGTAAAAGTCCGCTAGTTTATGGGAACACCAAGGGCACAGTTCGTCAAGACTTGATTTAAGGAGGGCACGCGAATTGGCCCTTAAATATTGAATTGGCCAACTTTCCATCGTTGGGATATCGCGATATTTGTCGGAGTTCGCATGTTATGAAGGCGTGTCGCTTTAGCCTATGAATACAAACTTGGTCCGAACAATTTATTGATTTATTTCATTGTCTCAACAATTGAACTAGGAGCTAAGACAGGGTATTAAACAAAGAAACGGTTCTAAAAGAATATTTCCTGCTGTCTAGATAGAAACGCGAAGGACGTTTTCATTGATAAACCGCAGTTGCAGGATACATGCTATCTTTTGCGTAGCTATATATCTGTTCATGCCCACTTGCAAGATCAAGGTTGTTAAGCGCGAACAAACCATGAAGCTTACCAAATACTACACAAATGGATGAACTTCTACACAATTAACGGAGATACTACAATGATGGGTACACTCTTTTCCAATTACTAAAGGTCCTACATTGAAGCATCACATCACTATAACCTGGGATACCAAGCTGATGTTTGCCATAAAGACCACACAAACTGAGACATTTTTTACGATGATTGCGCGTGTGCGCACTCTTGTACTAGTACAGTCACCAAGCGACGGACGCTCTTCTGCAAAAGTGCTTACGATACCATACAGATGGGGGCATTTCTGCATAATTACCCTAGATTAATTTCTCGGATACCACACCGACAGATGCTCGTCTGCAAAATTTCCACCTGGTACCACTGTGATGGGTGCATTCCTGCAGAATTACCCCTGATATCATACCACTGGATGATATTGGTGCTCACTTCAGCACAGTTACCAACCATACCACACAGATAAAGCACTCCTGCATAATTATACTACTCACCACATCTATGGGTGCACTCGTGTTTAATTACCACGTACCACACAGACAGACCAAGTACCCAAGTACCGCTCATACCATCCCAAAATAGACCCAGATATCGTGCACATATTTCAGATCCACGCTGATGGACGCACCCTGCGCAAAAATAAAATTTACCACACTCATGGTTGTACTGCATACTATTACGCTGTTGTGTGCGCGTGTACACAATTTCACAAGATATCACACTCAGTATAATAAACCGGGATACCACTGCGATTTAGACACCCCATCAAAATAATACAAAGTGGATCAATCTTCACAATAATTTCAAGACACCACACTGATTTCTACACCCAATCACAACAGTGCCTGATGGCATGTGCACAGGCGCACTCCCTGTGCACCAAACCCAGACAACAGACTCTCCTGCCCGGTATCTCGGGATATCACGCGGATAGATGGGCTTTTCCTCCGTATTTAGATATGCCCAAAAACGGATCGAGTCTATGTTGTTGTGGACTGTCCAGTGTTGCTTTTCGCAGACGATATTGTATCACCTCTTCCACACTGGTAAACAAGCTCTTGGACGTCATTATCTCGAACGATGAGAAATGGCTACGCTATAATAGCAATAGATTTTATATCCCAGCAATGGTGGTGATAACGTGGGCACTTCTCCCACTGCCAACACACAAAAAAAAACCCCATACGCTGTAGGATTAGGAATAAGCACGCTCTGTTACAGTGTCGCTTAAACTCAGTTACAAGAGGCACAAAATATGGTATATCGCTTTGCGAAATGTTTTGTAAGACATCTTTTTTCTTGTTAAACTTAGTACTCGAGAATTGTTATCTTATATGACGGAGATCAAGTTTATGGGTGTAGGAAACTGGATAGTTGGGTGCAGGTTGGGTGCAGGCAAGTATGCGAGCAGGATTTGGGGAGTAACACTATTCTGTTCCTTTTAGGAAAGCTCACTTCACCATGTGGTGACATTTTACTTCAATTTACAACAATGAAAACGTTTTGGCACATGTTGCCTTAGTTGCCTTTATTGTAGGTAAAGCAATTTTTACGGCCCAAGAAGAACGCTGAGAAGATTTTTTGTACTTCCATATGTTAAGAAATAAAAACCTAGGGTTCTGCGTATCCTTTAAGAAACAATTAACTTACTATAGATAAATAAAGAGCACCGACGACAGTGTAATAGATTATATCTGGTACGCCTACTGAAACACGCCCACTGTTATAGCAATGATTGAACACAAATAGAAACATACATGCAAATGGTCATATGTTAATACTGTTTCCTTACAACCTCTTTGCGGGGTCGATATAATTACCCCACAAATACTCTCAACTCAAAATATTCACATTTTATGCTGAAAAGGCTGTCGCTGAATACGATAACAAAAAATGTACCAGTCTTTCGTTCTTACTCATTTGGAGATCAACAGCTGATATCGTTGAAATGAACTAGAAAAACTCTGTAGGCCATCTCCCTGACAGAGACAGTTGGGAGGTCTGTTCATTCCATATAGAATCACACAATATTATGCATTACAGATCAAATCAGATCTTTGATCGAAGGCAAAAAGCATTAGAAATACGCAATGCAAAGGTATAATTCCAAATCAGGAAATGAGAGAAATATCACCCAAATTGGCCGATCGAAAATAACTCATCCAAATTCCAATCACAGAACCTCCGTTGAATTCGGCAACATTGCCAACATCCTCTCATAACGTTCGCTGAACCGTGTCTTCGACGAACAATTCCTTTCTCTACTTTGCTGCAATATCCACTGACTCAGTCTGTGTAATACTATTGTAGTCTCAAGGAGTCTGTACCTTGCTAGTACTACTATATACACTAAAATCGTTTTTTAGCTGAACCATTTTCTCCACTTGCAGCCCCTTTGTCCACTAACTTTTATGGTTCAAATCGTTTAATCATAGCTGCGTTAGTGTAAATTAGTGTTTGCATAATATAATTGAAGGCGTACAGCACAGAGAGTAAGACCAGAGCAGCGACGACAGTGTGATTGCTGGCAAATGGTCACAAGTAACTGGCGAAATACAGCCTCTTGTCAATTTACCTCAGTCAGGGTTTTATTCTAACTGTTCATGTAAATGCATAAATACTAGCGATACACGCCCTCTAGCACTATGGCTTAAGCCGAATTAGGTAAAAAAAAGAAATGCAGTGATGTTAATTGCAATTTATCAGACGTCACTGGTCTAGAATCAGTTTTGATCAAGCGCAACCGAGATTTCATATTTTGATAAGAGTAATGTCGAAGTTAGCATGGTACACGACCTCGATAGGGATTAATTCATTCACTTTAAACATTCACTGCGTCTTTCCATCATCATCTTGACTCCTTATCTTAACAATAATCCGTCCTAATTTCTTAGTGTATATATTTTCCTAGTTCTTTGGTGGTTTTGTTAACTGGTCTTTAGATTTTCGACCCATAAAGCCCATTTTGGCTGACGGCTGGTATACGAATGTATATTTCAACGCATAGACTGGTAAGTGAGGTTGCTCCTTAACATCTCGACAATATAGGTATATGAACGTATCAAAGTAAGTGCTGACTTGAAAACCCTGCTGGCTATGAGGATTTTCTATCTACTTAACAGAAACGCCCACTAATACGGTAAAGGATAGTAATTTTCGCCTTACTAATAAAAGGACATTGATGGAATGAACCTGACAGTATTTATCACTCTACCAACGCTGTTTTAGAATTCGATACGATTTCTCTTCAGAGAAAATAAAATATTGGTGGTTAATGCTATGACATCTCGGGTTGTTCGCGATAAGGATTTTCACCCATCTAGACCTCCATTTCCATTAACCATATATGACCATCGATCATTTAAACTAGTAAACGAGAGCATGTCACAAGACAAGGATTAGTACAAGCCACCAAAGAACATGAAAAATAGAAAGTAAAAGTTAGGAGGGATATATGCAGAAGAAACGGTCAAGGGTTCGATTAAGAATGCCCAAAAAAGCAACAGTATTCTGTAGATTAATTTTAATTTGTATCCAAATCGTTGTTCATCAAAATATGTAACCCAGTTGCACTTTGAATGAAACTGTTGATGTATCTGGGTTAAACAGAATTAGACACAGTCATGAAGCAGAAGTCAAAGATTCTGGACAATCTGTTCATATTTACTTACAGCAGAACTATCTAAACGCAGACCATAGATTCAGACAAGTTGGCGTTCGTACCCTCATATTAAGGCTGGGTTGCAATCAAAGCGCAACTGAAATACATATTTTGTTACGACAACTGATATTCTAGATTGGTACACGATTTTAATACTGATTTGACTCAGTCGCCTAGAGCATACCTCACGTCTTTCCTACATCAATGAAAACTGTTGCCCGCTTCTCCTTGTATGATTCCTTCCTATTTTCGTACTTCTTTTACTTTTTAGTTCTTTGGTTAATTTGTGTTAAACGTCGTTTTGGGAACTAGCCTTGCGAGTATTGACCAGGGACGTCCTTATTTGTTGACAGCTGGTATACGAATGTCTGTGTCGACGCATAGATTTAAGTCATTTTTGCATACTGAGTAATGGATACTCTTGTCTATCATAAAATTTTTGTTTCAAAGCAAGGTAATATGGGGCAGACCTGTTTCTGCACAGACAGAATGATATTGTCGAAATGCTGAAAATAAGAATTATTGAATGTCAACTCCTGACACACTACATTTGTCATGCTGATGGAAAATAATTTAGTGAGCCTCCTAGCCATAAATTAAACCTATCCTATACATATATGTATAAGTCTATGGCGTTTTCTTGTATATCACTGCATGATGAGAGGACGCAATATTGGTACCCACCTGGTCTTCGAGCATGAAATTGGGGAGACCTATTGATGATTGTTTCATTTGGAAAAGCGCACCTGGAAATTTCACAGACATCATCTTTCCGCTAATTTGCTCTGTGTTGACCATGTCTCAATCTCATTATTGTGTGAATGTGCATTCAGAATATGTACACATCGCCCATGCAGGTGCTAATATTAGTTGTTTTTTTTTTCCTTTCATCCTGCACTGAAACTATGAAAGAAGGTTTCATATATAAGCGTCATGTTCGACATTCGAATACCATTCGTAGTCCGTAAAGGCCGTTTCAAGTCGATAATCATAAGATCCATTTCCAAAACAACGTTTAACACTAGCTTCCAAAACAAAGGTATGTAAGAAATTGTACAAAGAGGAAGTAAAGCCGGTAACATACAAGAGAGAAGCGTTCATCAGTTTTCAATGATGCCGGGCAGACAGCATTCAAAAGTAACGGGCGATTACGTCTTTCCCTTTAATATGTAAGGATCTCATACTACAAGAGGCGCCATCTATGATGTTACACATGACATTGCTGGTCTGTATAAAAGCTGTCTACAAGATAGACGGTTACACTCGGCAACCAGAGCCATCTAACACTTAATACTTAACACTTAATACTATTTTATTTGATAAATTGTGTGGGGTATCACGTTGTTTTGGGGCTAATTATCTGATGGAGTATTCTTGTAGCAGGCCAATACCTATGTCGATGTCGACATCATAGTGCCTTCTCATTAAAACGTCATATCGAAAACACCGAAATGGACCCTTTACTCAGGTGTAGTTGAACATCACTGGATGTATTCCCTTTAAGCTGAGAGGTAAGTGATTAAACGCAAATATTTTAATCCTATAGCTTAACTTGACTTGAACTTTGCTAAGTTTTAATTCACGTCACCAACATTATTTTAAACGTATGTTGTTTTGTCCATGTGGACTTATGTTCCACAAAAGCGTAATCAGTTGGTTTTGCAATTTGCAATTAATTTACATATCTGTCGAGTTATACAAATGCTGGATTTAAAGCATTGGTTGTAAGCGCAAGCTTTGATAAATATAGCATCCCTGAGTCACGACAGCTTGACATATAGGCACAGATTCGAATGGTTGCAGGCCATCTTCCAGTTATAGTGTGTTGACGTAAATCAAATCACAACCTTTATCGTTACATTGAGATAGAACGTGCTAACGGATAAAGCGTTGTATAAAACACATTAACCACTTCGACAATATGTTGTTTGAGACGAAACTGGGTACTAAGGTTATTTCTATTAAACCAATACCAGGCATCCGGTGCTGAGTTATTAAGAGATATACTTCATGCACCGAGTAATATACATGTCCATAGTAGGATTAAATTTTACCCTGTTGTTCAGTATACTTCAATCGGTGTTGAATATAATATTCATCATAAATCAGGATTGGTATTTTTCCAGCTGACACCGAGTGAACTATTAATGGTACCTTAGATACCCGTGCGGAAACATCGTTTGGATTAAAACGTTTTTTGTTGTTTTTTTTTTTTCTATTTGACATGTACTCTTTTCATGGTTACATTTAATGTTTCCTGCTGGTGGACAAAGCACCCTGAGGCCTGGTATCCTTGTATTGTTTTGATGTTATTGTACATTAAATGTGATGGCAACACACCATTTTGAGTTACTCTAGACCAATGATGTCTAAGGGCGTTTTAGTTGCTACCTTTTAACCATTTACATGAATATAAAACCCTACTGTGGTGAACTGAAGTCGTATTTCACCGGTTACTTGGGATCATTTGCCAACTGTCACACTCGTCGCTCTCTGTGCTGTAAGTCTTTTTTTTTTATTATACTAACACACTAAAATGAATAGCCATATTTATGATTGATAATCAGCTAATGGCCTACCTTTAAGAAATTTAGGGTTTAAGACATATATTGATCACATTTTGGGAGAGGGTCACTTCCGAATAATTTAGGTGCATGCCTTTTCAACCGCTAGCATATACCGAGGCTTTTAGGTTCCGTCTCCCTACCCTTCATAATCTTGGTTATAGTAAGCGACCATGCTCGTTTTGCCAGGCTAACATTCATTAAATAATTTTACTATAATCAGTTGTCCGTCAGCAACCTGCGGATGGTCTTGGGTTTCCCCCGGCTTTACCCGGTTTCTTCCCAACATAATGCACAGGGCGGTGTAAAACATCAATCGAATAAATAAATTAATACCTTAATCAGTGATCCCTGCCCTTCTGCAAGGGAGTGAATTGGTTGGCCGAGTGCACTTTCCCATCTTGCACAGTGAAGTATATCGTTGGAGAGGGAATAAGTTAAGAGATAAAGTAGTAACTTGAAACTAGAATAGGTAGACTAAAGTTTGAAGTTAGAAGTTACAACTTGTAATTTCTAACTAAAGGTCTCTTATAATTATTGTATAATGTGGAAACCGGATGAAGCTTTGACATATTTTTCATTATACCGAGAACAGCGATATTTGAACGGCACGAGATTTAGAACGATAATGTGCTATTGTGAGACTACTCCAATGACGTTCAGTCCAGCATTTCTGGTCATTCTTGCACTTTAAGCAACTCAGCCTCGTCCTCGGAATCTCATTTCCTGGTTCTGTTGATCAAAATCGCACACTATTTTGTTGTGCAACTTCTCAATAGATTGTCGCTTGTTATTTTGATGACGCAGAAAATTGCGTTCTTTTCGAAAATAAGTAACTTTTGACCCAAGAATAATGATCAGAGAGAGCGATATTCGAGAGGCAACGAATATTTCGGCGAGATTTGGAAAGCAGGGCGCAATCAAGGCGTTTCATGGTTGGCAGTTTTTGTTAGTGATGACGCGTTATACAAGCTAACATCGGTCAAATTTTGCGTTCTGCACTAAATTTCGGTTAGATATCGCCATAATTTATAGAGACTTTTCCCTAATTTATCTTCCAATTTTAAGAGAGCAAGACTCCGGCGAGACTAGGAAAAGTTGTAACATTCTGTCTAATTTTCCCTAGGAATCCACGCATGACCGACCAATATAAAAGGCTTTATGTTTGCCACATCATTAGACCTGCGTCTTATTTGGACAAACTTATGTTCAGTATCTATTTGATTAACAGAAACAGACCATCGTCGGGTGGTCTTAACGATGTTGATGTTTAGTATAGAAACATGGCCATTCCACCGTGAGCGGAGGTATGGTCGTGGGATAATGAGGCGCCTTTCAGGCACCGCGACAAACAAGCCCAACATTCATGTGCTCCTCACTCTCCAACTGGCACTACTTGTCTGGTATTACCCGCGATGGCTGCTTACACCACAGAACACCGACACGCAATAAAACGTCACGGCCTCACATGATCAGGCGGATGGTTATCGGATTTGTTGCTTGGTTTATTGTGGGATTGGCTATTAATGTCCTTCCCCTGCCACGCCAGCTCCACTGATGTTTCCGGCACTGTGTAGGATTTGCTCAGAGTTGATTAATTCTATGACAGACAACCATCGTGTTTTTCTGCCTTAGTACCGTGATGTTTCAATCCCCAACCCTTATTCCATGTATTACACCTTGTGTTTTAAAAATGATTGTTTAAAACTGACAATATTGACCATAATGAGTTGGCAACAGCTATTTAGTTGACCTTTAAATGGCGCTATGCTCAGCAGTGTAATGTGAATTTTTGATGACAGGACCTTGTATATCTAATTGCACCATTGCCCAAGCACATCTAAATAAAAGTGTGCAGTGATGTTAAATGTAACATATTAGACGTCACTGGTACAGATTTACTCAGAATACTGTTTTGTCATCACATTTAACAAACAATAACACGGGAACAATGCAAAGGGACCAGTCCTAGTCCACCAACGGAATCCTAGCAGGAATACAATATGATAGACAGCAGAAAATAGTAAATCCATACAGAGCAGGGACATCAGTATGGTACTTAGTAAATTTACCTCACAATTAGGATTTTATTCTGACTGTTCATGTAAATGCCTAAATGTAGTAGATATAGTTTGTGAATGCCTAAATATAGTTTTACTCGCTCTCTATCACCATGGCCCAAGCAGAACAGGTTAAAAATGTGGAATGACCTTATTGCAATATTTTAGACATCCCTGGTCTAAAGCTCATAATAAACATCATTTTTTTGATTGCCCCGTCAAGTTATTTCCAAGTTTGGTAATCATGTCAGAATAAAGTGCTCGTATTTTACGGTTTCTTAACAATTTTGTTTCACAATCAAAGTGTCCATGCATGCGCTATCATCCTCTAGGAACAGATTTCGAGTCCAATCAGCTTGAGGGGATCCTAATGCATACGATCACAATCTGATAATAAAATCTGATTTCTATGAGTGCGTGCTCTAGGGCACAATCTGATGTCTTTATCAGAGATTCCTCATGCGATTTGTTTAACAAATCCTCACGTCGAACAAAGGGGCAATATCAGAGCCTTTAGCAGAATACTGAGTTCTTTTCAAACTGCAAACTTGCGTGTATAAGGCAGTATCTGGGGCGCTTGTTATCCTTGTCTTACTTGACTGGATAGAACACTTCCAGAAACTTGTATGTTATGCTCATAATGATGTAAGTCTTATCGGACGTCTACATCTTAAAGGGACTACACTACAAAGAAGGTGTAGAACAACTTACAGAAGCCCAAACACACATAGCGTTGTACACGTATATGGCAAATCGTTTGACGTTTATAATAACATTCTCTGAACATTTGAATGTTGTTAGTGTTTTCAGAAAAGGGAGGAAGGTTTAACCTAACCACACTTTAATTTATGCTGATAGTTACCAACACAGGTTTCCTGAAGATTTTTTAAATAATATTAAAATGTATACTTTATCAAAAATGAACATGTGTGCTAAAAAGAATAACAGATTGCATATTAAAACAGGACAGTTTGTTCCAACATTTAAACTATCCATCATAGGTGTCACTTGTTAAGTGAACATTAATGACGGATAATGACTTACCTATTCCCTTGCAATGACTCCGGTGCAATTTGAGCTGACCATTGTTCTCTTGCAATGCATGTGTAACAAGTTATCAGTTTACGCCTGATAAAACGTCGTCGCAAATATAGCATTAAACAAGCAGAGCTTAGGCCAGCATTACTGCAGACAGAAAAGATTCTCCCAGGGAAGGCTGATTGCCAAAGCACAGATCACAAAGTTTCCACGATATGGTCTGTTTCGAACATCAAGGATTGCAAGCGTCTCTCAGGATATCCGACACCATGTTATTCTGACCTGCTCTGTGACGACAACTAATCCTAGTGTTGTCATCAAAAACTTTCAACGGCACCCATCGATACATTGCGTCTTAGCTATTCTCCAAGCTCAAGTAAAAATGTATACATACAAACCTTTGTTCCGACACATTACAGTTCATTAGAGATTATTAGGGGAAAACGCACAGGTATATCTTTTTCTCATGCAACAAAATTGTAATCACTTTTCCATCTTACAAAGGAAAATTTCTGATATCTGATGCAGCATTGGCAATCGTTCCACAACAATGGGGGTTGTGGTAATTGCGTGGGATGTTAGGCCAGTCGACAGATTATGGTTTATCAAGCGATATTTATATTTATTGATTAATGTTCAGTGCCATACACGAGTCAGTGTAATAGGTGACGAAAACTGACAGTCATCCCCCAATGTGAAAAGGCAATTTGGAGGTTCTATGTAAATAGCGCAGTATCAACCTCGCTGGTAGGAATATAGAAGTATAATGTCCAGAAACATCTATGGTTCATGTCTATACATAGTGTAAACCATAGTGGGCAGTGAGTTCTTTGTGAATATTACCCATAATTAAATATTATTGCAATAGTTAAATAAAATGTCTTCTGCAGTGAAAATATACTGCATCAGACAGCCTTGTTGCCCGTAATGTTGCAAGTATCATCCTTATGGCATTTTTATTATACCAAGAGTGTATAGATTTAACCGAAATCAAAACCGGGAAGCTCAGTATGACTGAAGTTAATTACGATTACATGGCTCAATTATGTCAAGTCAAATAGTACAGCAGTCTGTGAAACACCCTATATAAACTGTCCAACTTTGGAACATAAGTACGTATAGCCTTATCTGTGCGATTTTCTAAATAAAATGGCAATACAATAAACGTAGAATAAATCCTTAGCACAGTGGGTTTATGGCGTGCTACTCTTTCGATAAACAAGTTCTTTCTAGAGTGGAAGCCTCACTAGACACATGGTTTTTAAATGCAAGTCTTTCCATGTTTCGCGCAGATATTTCACTTTTGCGAATGACTGTACATTTAAGGCTAACATTGATCGTATATATATGGATTTTTTCATCTACTAGCATCAATTCCGCGCTTATTGCAGCACGTGTCTATCTCACTCCAGTCGAGGTCACGATTGTTCTCGAACCAGAAATATTTGAGTTTTATCGCCTGTTTACTATTGATCTTGACAGCGGTAGCTAAAGCCCGACAGCTGCCATGCCCATCCTGTAATCCCTTCAGTGGACGAAAACCTCAGTATCACTACTCTCCATGGTGCAAGTAAAGAAGTTCATGAAAAAACTGACACAACTGAGATAAATATCGCGACCACACCACCACCACAACATCTCGTCATCAAGAAATTTCCTCTATGGTGTGCACTTGTTAACCTATTATGATGCTTCGAATGAGGGTTGCAAAGAGCAAGGAATTCCGTTTAACTGGACGTAGCCAGTAGTTCCGAATGATACAGGGCCATTTCGTTCATAATGAGAAAAAAAAAACCTGTAACAATTCATCCCTTGGGGATCACATCTGTTTCAACTGTTTTATTGTCAAACGGAAATTTGATGCTTTATTCTGCTGTAAAGCCCTACTCTTATTATAGTGTCTGCCCAAATATTACATATTCTGAACGCAGCAATGCTATTGTTATAATTTAAACCAACCTTAATTTTTTAGCAGTCCGACATAGTCTCTTGTGGACGAGTGGATAAATTAAACTGAAATTATTTTTATCGGTTTCCAGTTATCTGTCGCATACATGTGTGTATTCATTACTCACATATGTTGGACTTGACACCATTTTAAATATTTGTCTTTACGTTTAGGAGAGACACATGTGACAGGAAAATTAGATGCAACAGCATTTAATAATAAAAAAAGATTCCGGTTTTGGCGAAAAAATGCAGCCTCACAGTTACTTTTCCGGGCGGTATTAATGACATATAAGACACTCTACCGTAACTGTTTGTGCAAAACTCGCTTCTCTTTATCGACACATGACCCAAGAATGATATATACTGCAATG